>NC_134470.1:5949804-6042153 GCF_964194025.1 Convolutriloba macropyga
CGGACCACAAAGTTGGCAGTCTGACATCTTAACCAGTCAGCTACAATGCCTTTGATCTCTTTTCGTTCACAATCACTTTGAGCAACGAACCTGATTTCAGTACGAGAGCAACTTAGAGCATAGCAAGAAAATTGCCGGAAAAAACCCGCCGTTGAACCACTTGACGCACATTGGGTTTGAACAGAAAAGGAAAAGAAATAAGAGATAGAAATTGACAGAATTTTTCTAAGTGTCGAAGTGTTCGTATTTGGTGTGTAAATTCTGTATATTTGGTTAGATTCTAAAATTACACTTAATTCAGCTTCTAAACTGAAGACTATTAAGCATAATAAAAACGCCAGCTAATAATCGCTTTGGTGAATTTTGATAACCTAATGCACTATGACTTAATGACCGGGCTTTATATGTTTATCGCGTTTCTTTCGATTTTTGATTTTGACTATATTCACTACATTACGTAAATCAGTACGTGAAAGAATGTAAAATCTACTCAGTTGAAACAGTGAGTGAAGTAAGTCGGAAGTCAAGCGTGAAAATCGTGACTAATGTTAAACAAAAAACGCGATCAAAAGGTACAGCCATTTTTTTTAAAAAGGAGAGCGCCTAAATAATAGCCATTGAGAGGCAGACGACGGCCATTCATCACTCACAAATGAAGAAATTAAGCGTTAAAATGTCACCCAAGAAGTCAAAGAATGTTCCCGAACAAAAGCGCAAAAACAGTCAAGCAAAAATTCTGAATAAAACTCCAACATGTTTACAATATTATCTTCTCAAACTTTGTTCGGGAGCAATTAAAAACATAAACCGACTAATGCCGGAAGAATTGCTCGCGAACGACAGGCGGGTGGGAAAACAGTTGCCCACACAGGGATTCGAACAATAGACCTCCCGACCCCTCACCAGAAGCACTGTCCACTGGGCTATCAGGCCCTTTTTAACTTTGCTGCAATCGATTTTATTTTTAACAAGCTTTACTTCGGAGTGAGAGCAATAGAGATCTCTCAAAAATGAAGGACAAAATCGTGAAAAAGTCACTTGAGAAGTCAAAGAATGATCTAGAACCAAAGCGCAAAAACGGTCAAGCAAAAAATTTGCATAAAAAAGACCATCACGTTTACAATAATTGCTGTGAACTTCGTTCAAGAGCAATTAAACAAACCTGGAGTGTTTTTGAATCATTAATCTAAAACATACTATTGAATGTTTACTGCCCCCACCCAGCTTAGAGGTCATATAACATTTACGCCTCCCAGTGCACGATACATAGTAACGTGCTGCATAAAAACAAACACCCACTAACGTCAAATGAATCGCTCTAACGACAGGCGAGTCAATTTATATTAAAAGGAACGTAGCATCAAATGTTCTGGGGGTGCAGGAACACGGACCCCACAGGGGTTCGGACACGTGACCTCAGTGATGTTGGTTCGCAATCTTAAACACTAAGCTGCAATGGCTTTCATTCTCGTTCCCTCACACTCGCAGAATGAAAGCAACTTAGATCACTCAATAATGGGGAACTCAAGCGTGCAAAAGTCACTCAAGAAGCGAATGTTCTAGAACAGAAGAGCAATAACGGTCGAGGAAAAATTTTGGATAAAAAGGGATCTTTTCCATTTGTCCCCCTGTGCATTAAGCACCCCCAGTTTCTGAGCACTTGTCGTTAAATAGTAAACCATTGTTTAAAAACGTGGCACGTGCGTCATTACAAGTTATTATATACCACAACCTCTAAAATTAAGTAAAAAATAAAGAAAAAATGAAACCAAATTCGGCGCACTTTTCAATTGACTTTTAGCAGTGAACTGCCGCCACTTGAGTTCATCTGTGGAGAGTTGTGAATGAAAACAAAATTTAAATGACGCAAAACAAAAAGTTAAGGACGTAAAAGTCACTCGAAAAGTCAAAGCAGCCAAGCACAAATTTGTCATACAAAGACCACCGAGTATACAATAATTGCTTCAAACTTTGTTCAAACATATATTATATTTGGGGGCACAAAAAACTCTGGGGGGGGGGTACAGAATAGATCCCGAAATTACAGAGAAGATTATAAAACACTTACCACACAATTGTCCCCTTCAAGTACTTCGTCCTCGCAGAAAAGTTTGAAACATTCATCTAATGAAACACCACGAAAGTTGTCCTGAAACATTACAAGTTTAAACTTCATACCAAACAAATACCTCAAAAATCAATTCTTGAAAACAAATTGATATCCGATTTACAATTGAAATCGGAGCTGGAAGAGATAACAATTTTTAATTGATAATATCAATCACAAGTATTACTTTTAATTAGGCTGATTATTTGCAACTGCTTTACGCACAAAGTCACATGAGCGCAATAACTTTGTTTGGCTGTGGGTGATTTTTTTTTCATTTTGTGTCCACATGGACAATTTTCGGTTAAAACGCAAACCGCTGAATTGAAAATTAAAACGCGCGATTTAACTTTGAAATCGCAGCTCAAAAAATAAAAATTTATGTTTCTGAGCTTCCCTCGAAATAAATTTCAAAACGAGCTGAAAAGCTCTATATAAATCTATTTTCTCAAAAGTCATTAGAAAAAACTCAATCGCAGTTGAACTAACGTAAACATCTCACATTTCCAGAAACAATTCGACAGTAAGCTTCAAATGGAGTTCAACAATTTGAAAATGGCGTGCCATATTTGGTCGAATTTCTCATACGTATTATCCCATGGGATATCGGTCACAAGACCACTATGATAGGGCACTTATTGCATAAAACATTTTTTATTGGCCTAAAACCATGCCTAAATTAGATTTTTAATTCTGCAGCGCTCTGACTTAATTTTTATCTAAGCAATCGTCAGTTAAGAGCAATTTAAAGTGGGTCTAACGTTTGTTTCGGGCACCGGCAGTGAGAGTTGAAAGAAGGACTCGTAAGTGATGGAGGTGTGAGCGCAAGTCTTGCACTTGAGGGAGCTTTGCAGCTGGCCAGCTATCGTGTCAGTGACAAAACTGTCCTCAGTGTCCAAGAACCGCTTCCATGATGCAGCTGCAGTGTCATGCGACAGTGAGGCTCTGCAACAGGCACACAAAGTCAGTTCTCAACCATCGGCTGACAAATGTAACGGAACTGTATATGCACCAAACTGTACATGTTCTCTCCGAAAACTGTATACCCAAATTGGATGGCTAGACTTACTCTCTAGGCCATACACGCCAATATTAACCTCGAAAAGACGCCTTGTTGAACCAGATCGCACAATGTTCCAATCAATCAAATACCGATAACTCAGCAGCCTATAAACAACTATCAACAAAAAATTTAGAAGACAGGTTTAAAAACAAAGTTGATATCTGCTTCTTATTGTTTGAGAAAGACCAACTTAGTCTAAACGGCGTTGTTTATAAACATTTGTGATAAGAGTTTTGACGTTGGAAATCGAGCAGACAGTAAATTTTTGAAAAAGTCTTGTCTTAATTTCATAGATTTGAACAATATGTTTGCGCATAATTTGAAGGATAAAAAATCTATAGTAATTTTTTTTCTCTCTGAAAAAAGTGAACGTGTCCTTAGATATTTCATAGATTGAGCAGCAAAAGAATTCCTGTCGAAAATTCCAGCCAACGGAAGCAGTTGCATTTGTAGATGCCTTTTTACGCATATTGTTTTTGAAACAATTTTTTGGCATTTTTTCTTATGCTAGCCTGAAATAGATAGCTAACCAATTTGCTTCCAAATTTCCAAGAAGAGGAAGTGAAATTGTAACATAAAAATGAAACGGCTTAAATTATTCCTCGTGAAGCAAAAAATCATAAAATCTCTTGTGGATGGATTCAATTATTTAAACACAACCGACTAACGTCGGGCGAATTGCTCTCACACGACCGGCGAGCGTTTGGCTTCGTCAGTAGCTAGCCACAGTTTAGTGAAGCTAGCTTAAGCCTGATTCGACTCAGCAAATTTTAGTTTTCTAGCCTTGTTAGTAAATAAATAATATAAAAAACTGATATTACAAAAATTTGCAAAATATCGCAATATTTAAAACAAAAGCTTCCTGACTTCAGAGTGAAAATGTTAAAAACTATTTTTTGTCTTCTGAGTTTTGTCATGTAATTCATCTGCAAGACTTGAAAAACTTCAATGGCCAGTAATGATCGTTAAACTCAGAAAATGACAAAAATATTCAAAAATTTTGAAGACAATCGCAAATTTTAACAAAATCTAGTTAAAATTCAAGATATTAAAATCCTTAAAACCATTTCACGGTCTCAAGTTTCAATAGTTTCACTGGCTCATAAAGATACATAAACAAAATTTTGGAACATGAGAATAATTTTCCAAAAACTTGAAAAAAGTAAGTTTTATAAAAAAAACCCGCTGAAGCTGCAGTCATTAAAATATTGATAACCATTCCATTAACTCTATGAACTATTATAAACAGCTTATCATCAAACTTGGAGGACGTCCCTGGTGCCGGGCAAAACTATTTTTTGTCTCTGGAGTTATGTCAAGTAACCCATCTGCAAGATTTGAGAAGCTTCGTTGGCCAGTAATGATCGTTAAACTCAGAAAAGGACAAAAATATTCAAAAGTTTTGAAGAAATCGCAAATTTCATCAAAATCTAGCTAAAATTCTTAGTTTGACATCACTTTCCTTTCATAATAACTTTCTGCAAATGATTTGGAATCGAGGTCCTGCGTTCTAATGGTATTTTAATGCTATTGTTTCAATCGACAGTGATTGAATTTTTCGACTCAATGTTTTCACTTGTGGTTTTTCAGTTTTAATTGTCTTGTCGCTATATTCCATTCCCTTTGTAGTTTAGAAAACGATGGGTGAAAAACGATGTGAAAAACCATGGGATGTTTTTCAACATTTTATCCGTTTTCATGATAAAGATACATACGGGTCACGGAACATTTTGTTGACAATTGCAGTTCTGCCTGCAATTTTTGTTCTTTTTTGAGGTCTAACAACTACAGTTGAATAATGAGAGAAGTTTCGGGCCCTTTGAGGTGGCATCACAGAATTTTAGAATGTTTTTAATAATTATTTATTGGTTTTTTGTTTTTCACGCTCTGATTTTGTCAACTTTCAGTAAACTTTTGAGTTTTGCCTCTGTCTGTTGTTCCACTTGAATGAAAGGCACTCTAGGGCAATCCAACGAGGCAAAGTTGAGCTTGAACAATTTTTCACTGAAAAATTATGCTTGTGCCTTAACAAACTATGCTTGTTTTGCCTATTTCAAGTTCGGCCTATCCTTATTGTTCTCTCTGCGACAAAACCACCACGTCTTATAAAGAGAGGACTGTTGGGCTTTCTAGGGAGTTATCAATAAACTTTTAATTCTTTTCAGTTCCATATTTTGCTTTTTTATGGTTTTAACTTGTTCGTCCCCAAAAATGATTTTCGAGTTGAACTTCTTTTCACATTTTTTTTTCGATTTCTACATCAATTTAACTCATGACAGCTGACGCCTGCTTGCAGTTTTTTTTCATATCTTTCGAAATTCGAACTTTTTTAGGTTTCTCCAGCCTCAACAGCGACATAACCTCCTCTAGGCTCTGATTATAGGTTAATACATAGCTTCTAGATGTAATGGGATAATTTTCAAAATTTTAATATCCGCAATTTTTAATAATATTTGCAATCTTTTCTAGTTTAAATCAGTTTGAACTCATAATTTTTTCCGGCACCAAGGACCTCCTCGAAGTTTGATGATAAGCTGTTTCATAGTTTATAGAGTTAATGGAATGGTTATCAATATTTTAATGACTGCAGCTTTAGCGGTTTTTTTTTATAAAACTTACTTTTTTCAAATTTTTGGAAAATTATTAGCATGTTCCAAATTTTTGTTTATGTATCTTTACGAGCCAGTGAAACTACTTAGAACTTGAAACAGGGATACTGGATAGTTTCTTGAGACAATGAAATGGTTTTAAGGATTTTAATATCTTGAATTTTAACTAGATTTTGTTAAAATTTGCGATTGTCTTCAAAATTTTTGAACATTTTTGTCCTTTTCTGAGTGTAATGATAATTACTGGCCAACGAAGTTTTTCAAGTCTTGCAGATGAATTACTTGACATAACTCAGAAGACAAAAAACAGTTTTAAACATTTTCACTCCGAAATCAGGAAGCTTTTGTTTTAAATATGCGATATGCTTTTGCAAATTTTAAATATCAGTTTTTCATTTGATTTATTTACTAACAAGGCTAGAAAACTAAAAGTTGCAGAGTCGAATAAAACTGAAACTAGCCTCACTAAACTGTGACTTGCTACGGACGAAGCCAACCACTCGCCGGTCGTTTGAGAGCAATTCACTCGACGTTAGTCGGTTATGTTATTTCGTCAATAGGAGACAAGACAACAAAAAATAAATGCGGACAAACCTCAAAAAATCTCAAATTTTATTCTCAAAAACAATGTTTTCATTCAAAAAGTTTTTGAACATTATTAAAACCACTAAGCAGATATTATTGGTTTCACTGTAGCATAAAAAAACTGCTAAAATTTATTAAAGGTGAAAACTAATCCGTGGCCTAAAATAATTTTGAGTACTTTTTATCAAACCCTAACGGAGATTTTCTGTTAGGCTGAAAAACCTGAATAATAAAAATTATTCAAATTTGTCATATTAAAGCTATTCCATGGCAAATAAAATATTTTCAGTAACTTATTATCAAACCCTTAAGGACGTTTTCTGGACGTGAACTGGAAAAAACAGAAGAGGGTGCATCGGGGGAGTGATGAAGAGGGAGGAAGGGGGGTGGGGGTGGGCAACAGTGTGGTGGGGGCAACACCTCGGTTGGAGGGGTGGGGGATATAGTGGGGGGTCAACAGTGGGGGTGTCTTCAACCTCTAATAACCGCCCTTCACACCATTAGCATAAGTCGCCAAAACAGTTTGAACAGAGCTGAAAGGCTCTAAGAGCACTTAATGCCCACTGGGCGCTACCTGTTTATCCCTTTGAGGACGAAAAGTCAAAAGCGTCAGACAAAAATCGGCCAAGCAAAAAATCGCATAAAAAGACCGACTAATATAATTGCTAAAAACTTTGTTTGAAAGCAATAAAAAAACTGTACAGCAATGTTATCTGTTGCAGAATGTATGTGTCGGCAAAAGTTGACTTGACGGAAGAAGGCAAGCAGACTAAAAATCCGAAACTTAAAAAATTAGAGGATTTGAAAGAATAATATGCTTGTTCAAACGGCCCAAAAACTAGTTCACGGGGGCTCCGAGGAATGGCGTTTTAAAAAAATTCGTACTTCCTAAAAAAGTTGAAAAAGTATGAAAATAACGTGAAAGAACTAATGTAACCCCGGGATCACTAAAATATGCATACTAGCGCAAATAAAAACAACCGGCAAATTGTAGCAAAATTGCCGCCGTTGACCCGCTCTACGCACATTGGGATTGAAACAGAAAAATAAAAAAATTAAGAGATAGAATTTGACAGAAGTGTTAAAGTGGTCTTATTTGGTGTGCAAATTCTGGTAGATTCTAAATTTGCGCTTTATTCAGCTCCTAAACTGACGGCTGTTACGCATAAAACTAATTCCAGCTAGAAATCACTTTATAATGATTTTCGATAACCTAATGCATTATGACTCAATGATTGAGC
This sequence comes from Convolutriloba macropyga, assembly GCF_964194025.1. Classification (NCBI taxonomy): domain Eukaryota; kingdom Metazoa; phylum Xenacoelomorpha; order Acoela; family Convolutidae; genus Convolutriloba; species Convolutriloba macropyga. The sequence goes on from NC_134470.1 coordinate 5,957,410, forward strand.
GCTATATGTTTATCCCGTTTCTTTTGATTTTGCTCTTTTGACTTTGGCCGTATTCACTACATTACATAACTCAATAGGTCAAAGAATTTAAAATCCAATCAGTTCAAAAGTGAGTGAAGTAAAACAGAAGTCAAGCGTGAAAATCGTGACTTACGTATAACGAAAAACGTGATCAAAAGGTAAAGCGATTTAAGAACAAACAGAGAATGACGCACAATTCGAAGAATTTCCAACGAGGAATAAAAAAAACTAGACCCAAAACGGACTATGGGGGAATTGGGAAAACCATTTCTAGATTTAAAAAAAAACAGAAAATCAATGTCAAAATGCCGCATGTGAACAAAAAAGCACTAGCGAAAAATGAAATTTTGGTTCAAACAAAAAACTACGCCTAGAATGAACTATGAATGGATTGAGAAAACCATTTAGAAAAACATCTAATCAAAACAATTGAAAAAAATAGTCAAAATCAAAGTGAAACTGCCGCATGCGAACAAAAAATCACAAGCGTGAAAGCAAATTTTTGTTCAAACATTGTTTACTGTCTAATCGAAAATTAGAGCAAAAAAATTTTGCAGCGCAAAACCACTAGCTCCACTTCCTGTTTGGGCGTGACAAAATCACTACCCAAATTTGACTTCAAAAATCGTAAAAAAGTGTGAACAGATTTTAAAAAAAGAGCACCCCAACACAATTCAAATTCTTTGAATTGTAAAACGGAGAGCGCCTAAATATTAGCCGTTGAGAGGCCTACGGAGGCTATTAATAAAATGCGCAATGAAAAGAAACATAGCCGGCAGATTGCCGGAAAAAAGCCGCGAAAGACGCTTGTGGCGTTACATGAATTGAAACAACTATAGAAATAAAATAGACAGATCGAACACGAGTCCTTTAATAGACCACTAGACTTTTTGGGTTAGCTTCGGGCTGTCATTTTTATGAGACACATAAGCTCTATAAAGAGAAAGCCCTCAGAGGGCTTTTCAAAATAAGGATCTTTTTCGTTTGTGCCCCCTCAGCTTAGTTGGCGCATATTATTTGCACCCCCCCCCCCCCCCCCGATGCACGTGCAACATTTGGGGGGGGGGGGGCACAAACGGAAAAAGATCCCAAAATTAATATTCGAAATCAAAAACCCAAGACTCTAATATTCAAGAATTAGGGCATATGTTTGGCACTACTTAGATGCACACTATTGACGTTTAATAAAAAAATGTTCATTAAATTTAAAGTTTCATAAGTGAGCTCAGAAGTCATTTTTTTTAGTGAGGTAAGTCATTGAAAAAGTCAATTCCAAGAAATCACGGTAAGACGAAAAAAAAATCTGTTAGAGGAAGTAAAAAAACATAGCAGGACAAGTCCTGACGTACCATTCAAAGAATTTTCAATGACTAAACAGAAAAACCAGACCTAGAATGGACTGTGAGTGAATTGAAAAAAAAACATTTTTTTAAAAAAAAATCAGATCAAAAAATAAGAAAAAAAGGAAAATCAATGTCAAAATGCCGCATGTGAACAAAAAAAGCACTAGTGAGAAATGAAAATTTAATTCAAACAAAAAGTAAGTCTAGAATGAGCTGTGAATGGATTGGGAAAAACATTTAGAAAAAAATCCGCTCCAAAAAATCAAAAAACAGTAAAAATCAGAGTGAAATTGCCGCATGTGAACAAAAAACCACTACCGAGAAACCGAATTTTTGTTCAAACACCGTTTTCTCACTCTACTTTAAAATTACAGCGAAAAAGATTCTAGCCGCAAAACCACTCGCTTTTTCGCTCCATTTCCTGTTTCGGCGTGACCAAAATCACTACTCCAATTTGACTTCAAAAATCATGAAAATGTGAGAACAGATCTTTAAAAAAAGACAGCGCCCCAATACAATTCAAATTCTTTGAATTGTAAAAAATTAGGAGCGCTATAATAGCCTCCTAGAATTGAGGACGCGGCTATTAAAAACAACTAAATACAGTCGGTCGAATATTCTCAAACACTGACGAGTAGTACGCTTCCTCAGTAATAAGCCGGGACCTAAGAAGGGTAGCTTAAGCTCAACCGACAGGGAGAAAAGGAGTAGAAATGGGGATGCATTAAGGGAGGTGAGAGAGCGGAGCGGGGGTATCAAGGGGGGTCAATTACTGAGGACAAAAAAATCAGTGTCATACGAAAAACCGATCCAACGATAAATCGCATATAAAGACCAACATAAGTAACATATCAGCTAAAAACTTTGTGAAGAGCAGTTGAACAATTACGCTTTTTATATCCTCGAAAAGATTTCTAAAACATACCAGGCAGGTTGCCGAAAAATAGCCGCCGCTGATTCCCATAACCAGGACTGGGATTGAAAGTGAAAAAACTAGTAAAATGATTTTCGCACAAAAAATGTTATAGTGCGAACCATTTTCATGTCATTTTGGAGCTGAAGATACTCCTGTATCGTAGTGAAACGACAGGGGCTAGTTTCAATACCAATAAGCATTAGAGATTGTAACTAAGAACAAAGATAGAGTAACGGGCATCTAAAATAGGGCCTTATCGGTTTATCCCGTTTCTATTTCTAATTTCGTTTTTTAATACTGACTCTGTTCATTTTCAATTGCTTTGCTCAGCAACTGCTGTCTAAAAGCACTTTGAGCAGAATGAGAGAAGAGCAAAATTCGCCTAGAGAAGTCAAAAAGATTTCACGCAAAATGAACAAGCTGTGAACTAAGGTACAGCGAAAAATCTTTATTCGGCGAAGTTAAAAAACATAGCAGGACAAGTCCTGACGTACAATTCAAAAAATTTTCATTGACTAAATAAACAACTAGACCTAGAACAGACTATCAGTGAATTGGAAAAAACTAAAAAAAAAACAGGAAAAAATAAAAAAAACCAATGTCAAAATGCCGAATGTGAACAAAAAACCACTACCAAGAAATGAAAATTTGGTTCAAACAAAAAACTACGCCTAGAAAGAACTATGAATCGATTGGGAAAACCATTTCCAAAAACCCGAAGTAAAAAAATAAAAAAACAGTAAAAATCCAAGTGAAATGGGCGCATGTGAACAAAAAAACTCATCAGAAAGCGAATTTTTGTTCAAACACCGTTTTCTCACTCTACTTTAAATTTAGAGCGAAAAAATTTCACGCCGCAAAATCAATCGCTTTTTCCACTCCACTTCCTGTTTCGGAGTGATCAAAATGACTACTCCAATTTGACTTCAAAAATCATGAAAATGTGTGAACAGATATTAAAAGAAAACATAGCCGGCAGATTGCCGGAAAATAGCCGCGAAAGACGCCTGTGGCCTTCCATGAATTGAAACAACTTAAGGAACAAGATAGACAGATCGACCACGTCCTTTAATAGACCACTAGACTTTTTGGGTTATATTAGGACTGTCAATTTTATGACACATACGGTTTATAAGGAAAAAGCCCTAAAGAGCTTTTTCAAAATTTTTATTCGAAATCAAAAACTCAAGATTATGAATCAAGTATTAGGTCATATAAAATTGGCACTACTTAGATGCACACTAATACTTAGTAAATGTTCATAAAACTTAAAGTTCTATAAGTGAGTTCAGGAGTCATTTTCTGAGTGAGGTAAGTCACGCAATTGACCTAAAAGCAGAAATGACGTCACATACAAAATGTTTAACAGCAAAGCAGTAGAGGTCACTGAAGTCATTGAAAAAGTTAATTCCAAGAAGTCAGGACGTAAGAATCATCGATGGAGACGACGAATTAAAAAACATAGGACAAGTCCTGACGTACAATTCGAAGAATTTTCGTTTGACTACACAAAAAAATCGACCCAGAACGGACTATCAGTGAATTGGGGAAAACCATTTCCAAAAAAAATCAGAGAAAAAAATTAAGAAAAAAACCAATGTCAAAATGCCGCAAGTGAACAAAAAACCAATAGCAATAAATTGAAACTTGGTTCAAACAAAAAACTAGGTGTAGAATGAACGATGAATGGATTGGGAAAACCATTTAGAAAATCCAATCCCAAAAATCGAAAAAACAGTAAAAACCAAAGTGAAATTGCCGCATGTGAACAAAAAACCAACGGCGAGAAAGCGAATTTTTGTTCAAATACCGTTTTCTCACTCTACTTTAAAATTAGAGCGAAAAAATTTCACGCCGCAAAATCTCTCGCTTTTTCGCTCCACTTCCTATTTCGGAGTGATTAAAATCACTACTCTAATTTGACTTCAAAAATCATGAAAATGTTTGAACGGACCTTAAAAGACAGTGCCCCAATACTTGAATTGTAAAAACCACGATGTCCGCAATAATAGCCGCTATCGCTTCGCGGCTATTAAAAAAGACAGCACTCCAGTGCAAATTAAATTCTTTGAATTGTAAAAAAATTAGGAGCGCTATAATAGCCGGCTGAGAAGCTGAGGCGGCTATTAATTATTAAAATTCATCAAACACATTTGTCATGGATCATACTGTTCTGGACGAGCAAAAAATTAAAGATCTCGTGGTTTGTTCTCTGCAAACTACGAGATACATTCGCAGCTCGATACGTAAATCCAAGACATAAAATATCTTAATTTCCATATCAAAATTTTGGGAGACTTTAGCAAGAGATCTTATCATAAATATTGATGAGATCTCGGTAAAATAACTAAATTCTCTAAACACATGCAAACAGATATCAATTTTGAACATATACACAATCTTGAAAGTGACTATCAATGTACGTCGAGTTTTGTTTTGGTGTACTGTTGTAATGGCAGAAATAAATGTTTCACTTTAATTAAACAACGTACACTGATTTTGGCCTTGAAAGGAGCACCCTGGAATCGCGTCTCTCTGACTGTTTCGCCACAACTGACTTCACCCGATTCGTCTCCTCGCTCAGAGCATTCAACACAAACAACAGCAGTTCTTGTGAGTCCTGTTGTCTATATCCCTCAAACTGTGAATTAGAAGAGGCAATTGCTTTGAGGAATGCCCTCGGCCGAACTGAGGAAAAGGGTTCGCCAGTGCACCAGATTTCGGAGAGCAAATCTTTCAGACCTGAACACAACCTGGACCTGCTTAATTGAAGAAATGCGGAGCCAACCAATTATTTGGTTCAAAAAATAGAGCATGCTCAGATTACGTGAGCACCAACCCCAGCTTTTAGTCTGACTGTCATCGTTTTTGAAAAAACTTTATAAAGGTATTGATGCCAGTTATCGTTTCATTCATGAACATAGTTAAACGTCCGTTCAAATTACAATCCGTGAAAGTACCGCATCTTTCAATAGAAAGCAGGTTAAAGCCTTCCGCCGACTATTTTCGAAGTTAAACGTGTACAAGTAGATTGGCCGCACAAAGTTGAGGGGGGTTGTCGAGAAGAGATAAGATAAGAACTAGATGAAACAGCCACGACAATTAAAACAACCCCACTTAAGACATTTTTTTGCAGTTATTTTTAACTACAGTATAATGCAAACCTAGCAACCCGGCAAAGACCATCGCAAAGTGTAACAGCACATTTCAATGCCTAAATTATTTACATAACTTAACTTTACATAAGACATAGGAACCTGTTACAATTCGTCCCCGAGTGTCGCATTTTTCCTGAATTGAGTAGTTGGCTCCCAACACCACATCTCTCAACTGAGTCGTACAACTGAGGCACTGCACGGCTGAGTTGAAGTAGCACTACAAACATTTGCCTATGTAACAAACTAACGGATGTTTTCGCATTATAATCACCGTTGGTTTAAAATGCAAAAATTAGATTTTTTGCTCGAATTTAGCTTATTTCGATAATACATATTTAAATTTCACATAGGGTTCCAAAGCTTTTTTGCAAAAGCAAAAACTGCTTTTGTTGCAAAAATTTCGCCCGATGTCGCCACAATTCAGCCCATATATGTACTTAGCTTCGAACAGCATTTTTAGCCAAATCAAAAACAGCGCTCATTAAGATGGCTAGAAAATTGAGCCAAGCATTTTGAGCTAACACTATCTCGCAAGATGATCTAGCATAACAGCTTTGCAAGTTGTGGCATCTCCCGTATTAAGGAGCTTTGTTGGTGGTGTTCCTATTCTTCTTAGTAGGGGGTTTTTATTCAGTGTTTTGGTGAGTTTTTTTCCAAGTGCGGGGTAGGAGGTTAAAATGTTCTGATTTCTGCTATGTTAATTTCTAAGTTAAAAGAGATGCTTTATATAAGTAACAGAACTGCAGTACGGTAGTGGTAAAAATTGAAATTATACAATTTTACAGCATGTAACTTGCTATTTTCCATTTTTATCAACCAATCAAAAACTAAAGCGTGATACTACGGCTCTCTAAAAAAGCGAAGCCGGGGGCATTTAGTAGCCACTGACTGAATGCTAAAGTTGTGATCAATCCGTAGTATTAAAGAATGCTAATTCTACGAATAGATCGTCCTCCACGTGTATTGAAATTCGTTGTGTTTTCCAGTAGATTGGTCTGTCGTTGTTAGTTTCAGAAAACTTGTCCGTATACCCAATATCTAGTCGTTATTGGGTGAATATGTTATTGAAATCCACGAAAAATTCTGTACGTTTCTTATCGGCTTCAGTGAGTACGCTAGTCTTCCAGGCAAACGAAATCAGGAATGATTTGCGGTATTGTGCGAGGGCCGTACTGCCTCGAGTTGTTTGAACTTTAAAAGTTAGTTGTGAATAGGTTTTTCGACTCCAACTAGTTGTGCGCTGCTGTGGGTTTCTGGAATGGGAAACCACATTTCATTTTCATGAGTTGTTGATACATGATTAATTTTCCTTCTGGCAATTTCATCGATCAACTTTGCTATCTGTTTTGATCTCTTGTTCTGATTAATAGTTTGAAATAGTATTGGTTTCAGTGGGATTAGATATCATGCCAGCTGTGGTGTAATGATTTCAAATGCTGGATCGATTGACCAGTCTCGGAATTTTATTGGAACTTCAGTTGGATTTATAGGGAGCTGAGTTAATCTGTTGTTATTGTTTAACTTGTCCAGAGGCCTGGTTAGAGTGATGTCGAGTTTTTTGAACTTCGCAGTTGGCTCAGCAATGTCTATTTTTGCTGTATTAATTTGCTCGACTGGTTGTAGCTGTAATTGCTGCTGTTTACCGGGATGAGGGATGTGCTTTATTGTTGTTGTCTTCGATTCTAAACTTTCCTAGCGTTCGGTCGTTTGTTTTTTTCCTTTTAACTGTATTCAACTGAAAATTGTCGTTTTTGGGGATCAAGGATAATTTTGGATCTCTCGAAAAAAAGTACACCAAGAAGTGTGGAAGATAAATTTTCAAAAACTGTGAAAAAACTCCTGTTACTTGAGAAACCTCTTCGGTTTTCTCCCCTGTATGCTCGTCTTCTTCGACCTCTTTGATGAGCTATTGTTCTGTGTTTTGTCGGTTTTCAAAACTATATAGTCGTGCTCTCTTTTGCGCACTGAAAGGTCTTCATCTGCCGTAGTTGTTAAGTTTTGGCTGGATTGGGAATGATAGAAACTTTTCGTTTTGTGATTCTGATACTTGCATTGATGCGATTCCTGCGGCCATAATGTTTTCTTAAGCTTTGGACAACTGCGGGGTTGCTTGATAAATTTTGTGCGTTGAAGTGCGATTATTCTGGATGTATTCGGTCGATTCGAAATCTTCCTTTGATGATTGCGTACAATTGGTTTATGGCAATGATCTCATTTTCATTTAGAAGAACTTTATTGTTTTTGAATGGCATGCTTTCTTTGATCTCCTTCCTGATTCGCCGTCAGTCTGTGCCATCTGTGCCTGCGTCGGCGTCGTCTACTATTGCAACATTCGCGGGGCAGTGTAGGTGAGAAAATCGTCTGGTTGTTCTTTTATGGGGTCAAACTTTCGGGATTTTAACTCAAGCTCAAAATTTCATCTTTGATCTGCCCTGCATACCGGTTGCGTAGTTCTCGTAGTGAGTTGTCCAGTTCGTTTGGTGTAGCTTCTGGCAGCTGGAGATAAAAGTAAACTGCAATCCCATCAAGATGCAGTTGAAGGTATCGTGCTCATTTGTGGTGGGCTTTAAGTATTCTTGATACGGCAATGCTTAATCGAAGCAGACCGTCAAATTGGTCCCAGTTTTCATTTTCTAATCCAAAGAAACGTCACAGGTGGACATGAGCAGGGCTTGGGTCTGCCATTCGTTTTTGTGTGTCTTGTGCGTTAGATCAAAAAACGAAGTAAATATTTCGTCTCAGATGTTTTCAAAAGGCATTGGCTGGTTTGATTGGATACTTAAAAGAACTTACTTTTGTTTGTTAGCGGTTTCGGGGCATGGTTTTGTAAAGCCAGTTGTAAAGATCGTTAAGTTTTACAGACGTTGTATTCAGGAATAAATGAAATTAGCTCGTTCAGTTGTCGAATGTGACGTTGACTTGAATGACGGCGAGTGAAGTCCATATAGTTTCAACTTATGAAATGCAGCTATTTATAAGTAATAGCATTTTCAAATGAAAATGTGAGAATGTGTATTGAATCAAAGAAGTGTAAAAAGGGGTGGAGGGTTTATTTATGCAGAATAAAACATTCAAATTCTCATTCGCCATGTGGCATCTCCCGTATTAAGGAGCTTTGTTGGTGGTGTTCCTTTTCCTTATTAGTAATGGTTTTTATTTAGTGTTTTGCTAAGTTTTTTCCAAGTGCGGGGTATGAGGTAAAAACGTTGATTTCTGCTAAGTTAATTTCTAAGTTGATAGAGGTGCTTTATATAAGCAACTGAAAGGCAGTACGGTAATGGCAACAACTGAAATTATACAATTTTACAGCGTGTGATATTTTTCTATTTTTTTATCAACCAATCAAAAGCTAAAGCGTGATACAATTTTTCTGCAATTTAATATTTCATCCACAGTTCCTTATTTTCACATATATTGCCATACTACAAGCTTTATTTCGTCCTGTCTTGAGATATGTTTTAGCTGCTTTATTTGAAATAGAACTTGTCCAATATTCGATAGTTAAGTTTTTTAAACAAATTTCTAGATCAGCAAAAGTTTTTCAAAAATGAAATTCAACTGGTCACAAATTGTAGTTTGCTTTGAAATTCAGTCAAAACATTAGACCCTTTAATCTATGATGCAGAAACATCTGCGTTTACCAGAAACATTTTCCGGCTGGTCATTCAGTAAACACTTGCTTCTCTTCATTGAGAGATTTCCCGTGTGTGTCTGGTTATATAAGTGTCTACGTTATATAATTTCAGTATTCATGATCATCACCTTTTATCGATTTTGGTAATCAAAATATGTTTACTCTACCACGTCAAAAATTAATGAATGATTATATCATAGAAGTGATAAAGCAAAAATTTCTTTCTGTTGGAGGCATTCGGTTCCCTATTTTTGGTACTTTTTAAATGCTAAAAATAGATTGTTCAGAGAATGGGTTTGCAATTTTTATAACTCTGCTCGCGTGGCAATACTTAGTTTTTTTCACAAATAAAGTAAGATAATTATCGCAACCGGAGAATTTGGAAGTCTAAAATGGACAAATTTTGTAATACTTTTACTGAACCGCAAAATTCCACCAAGAGTGAATTCATAACCTTCCAAAAATTGCTGGCTGTTAAAACTTGACAACCAAAAAAACAAAGGCTGCCTAACGCGATACTCTTAAAACTAAATTTAAAACCAAAGAGCGTTTCTTGAACTTGATTTATTAAAGCTCTACTGACATTTCTTTGAAAAGCCTATCAAAATTCACAATTCAAACGCATATTTCAATTTCAAAATTTGATAAATTTTTGAATTGTTATTGTGGCTTCCAAAGTTTTTGGCTTTGAACCTTTTTAGCTTCAAAAGTTTATGGTGGGGGGGGGGGGGCATTACGCACGGACGCAGATTACCTGCCTCCTTGTTTTGCCAAGCTTGCGAAAAATTCCATATACTTTATTTGCGAAAAACATTTACGTCCCAATAAATTATAGGACATACGTACCGTATTTCCCATATTTTCCAGACCCACAGTTCCCTTCGTCAAGGATTCCTCCTGCAACACAAGAAAGGTTTTTTGCTCACAGGAACATCACATACACTGAATAACGAATATCGACTTCATGACTATCACAATTTTTGTTAATAGAATATTTTTAAGCCTCAAAATAATCATATTAGACTTTTAATTGGAAAATTGTGCTTTAGGATTTCATAAACTTAATGAGGAAAACTTCAGTTTAGTTTCAGAAAGCTTAGCAGTTAATTATGAATTGTGGCTGTCTCAAGCTAATGAATTGCTCTGGTGGATGTTTTCCGGTTGTATCCCCTTACTATGTAAGGTCTCATAATCTGTGGCTGTGTGTGTGTTGGGGGGGGGGGGGGGGGGGGGAGTTCCGCATCGTGCTCAGGGGGTACAAACGGAACAGATCCGTTCTGGTTTTCTTACCAGAATAGAGAGGAATTTCTGAAATCGGATACAAAAGTTTTCAAAACTCATGTTGGATATTCGTTCATTTGTTAAAAAAAATTACCCGTACTTTTTTAAAAAATTCAAATACTGTTTGCAGTAAACGATAGATAGATAGATAGCGCGCTCAAATGAGTTCAGTCGGTTATCATTATGAATGAGAGCAGTGAAGGTCACACAAAAGTCAAGCACTAAAAAAAGAAAGAATTAATTAAGTATATATCTATAACAAAATAATTAATCTTAATCATCAAGATTATGAAAGAGACCCGGAGGGGACAGGCAACGTGACGGTACAGTCCGCAAGACCCTTCACCGTGCTCTTCAAATGAACATCTGTGAAAAAAATTTTAAAATGTAAAAAATTGGTAATGTGAAATGCTATTTTTCCCTTCAAAACATGTGCCTAAATTTGTTTGACATCTCCACAACATTGACCACTACTGCTTGGTTCATTCCCCACCACAGCCGGAGAATTTTTTTCTAATTAAAAAAAGTACTTATGCCATTTTAAATAAAGTCATTCTAAAAAGAAATTAACGCCATCAGACTCAAAAAAGCATACAACAGAAAGACCGTTAACGCAAAATAATCGCCACAATATTTTATATTCCCTCTAAGCCCCACAAAGGTTTTGAATCAGGTTTTGTTTTAAAAAACAATTTACAAAACGGTTCCAGTGACAGGTTTTCAGAACCACTACGGCAAGTTGTTGCATTTCTAATAATAGCCTGTAACCGCAGCAATGCCAAAGAAGTATAGTTTTATTAAAATGAACATCAGTTAGACTTCGGAATCGTTGCGCGTAGAAGCAATTATTTAATTTAATTAAACAAATTGTCAGATTAAACTTACGTAAGATGGTGGTCCAGCAGGACTTCGGCTTCTAGATCTGGATTTGGACCTTTTGTTCAACTTTTCTTTGTCTCTTCCTCGAGCCACGAGACGTTCGTCTTTGAACCTATTGGTGTTCGGACTCTGATGTGGACTATTAACCGGGCTTCTTCGCGTTCTCTCCCGAGGCATTTCAAATTGATCCACGTTACCAAGTTTCCGATTACGTGAAGGCGACGTTCCTCCAAACTCCGTGAAGTTCGAAAAATCACTCCCTCCTCCTGCGGTGGTCGAAGGACCCCCAAAATTGTGTTCACGCCTTGTTAAGTCATTAGAGAAGACATAATTCGAGTCGTAAAATTTATTAATGTGCTCAGGACTATAGTTTGAGTTTAATGTTGAATTTTTAATTGGATTTGAACGACCCAACTGAGCTTCGCTTCTATGGTTTAGATGTTCGTCGTATTTATGACTGTAACCAGGACTGTATTCTGAAATTTTAGTCGAGTTTTTGTTGCGGTTTTGTTGTCGACTCAAATCAGTTTCGTCTCTCTGTGGACGAGAGAACTGCTCCGAGCGGTCATGAAGACTGCGGTCCTTGTTTAAGTGGCTAGATATGGAATTGTTAGTCTTTGCCAACGAAGCTTTAGTGTTGCTGCGATAATTTGAATTGCTAGTTGGTGTCTGAAAATGTAAAAATGAAAAGTTCTCCTCTTTTTATCAGCCAGTATTAAGGGTGGGAACTAAAAGTGGTGGGATCTAAATCTATCCTGTTTCCCTAACTGTTTATGACCACCGGTTACAAAAATAGAGTTAGCACGATTGAAATGTAAAAATATTACATACGCGCAGGATGTAAATATTTTGTGCGCATTATATGAAAATATTACGTGCGCGACTGATGTAGTGAGGTTGTGAGTACTCTTGTCATAGAATATTATTCAACAAAATAACAAAATGACCAGCGAACCAACTTCTGATTCAAGAAAATAGATCAAATTTTTGAATAAATAATTTTTTGTCCATAAGCCTTTCTTCCTTTGACAAATCGATTAGCCTGTATATAATTGTCAGAAGACACTTAAAGAGCCTCAAATGCAGCGTAAAACAGATAAAGCATTCACCCATCTGTTGCAATATTTGTTACCATTTACTATACAGATTTTCTGGTAATAAAATACAACACTCACTTCAAAGAAATGTCAGCGATGAAAACAGATTTCGTTATTTTGCGCTATTAGGCCGAGGATAAAAGAAATGAAAATAAAAAATTCACCAAGACTAATTCGACCCAAATTTACACATCAGAAATGGACTTTTAAAGTACAACTATTAGAACGACAGTAAAAATTGAACTAGATTTTTGGTGCCAACAGCTTTGATAATCACAAACAGAAAATCAAGTTATTTTAAAAATAACACTCGCGAAACAAACAAAGTTATTTCAACTGAAAGGCGAGGAAAACAGTAATGTATGTGTAATGTGGAAGAACCCCACGTAATACTTATTGTAAAAAGCAACAAATTTGAAGTTTTTGGTCAAATTAGATTTAGCTCCCAGCCTAATGTGAACAAAACTTTCAAATCGCAGGAGCACGAGCTTTTTACGTTCTATAATAAGGTTCTATATAATAGCATATAATTTTCAACTGGGGGTCAAAAACAATGGGGGAAGATCCTAAACTTTGGTGTCAAGGTATGTACAAGCAAGAGATATCTTTCACAGCTTCAGAAAAAAAATAAAATTGAGATAAGCGTTTGAGTTCTTTATGCAAATACGGAAAAAAAACAAAACAACTCAAAAACGAAACTGCTGTAAAAATAGGAAATTTATAGCAGATATGACAGACCAGAAATTGCAATCGTTTTATATATGAACTGGTTAATCGGCTGTAACGGATTTACCATGAAAACAAAAAACATTGCCGGCAAATATTGAAACAGAAAGGACATATAAAAATTGATCGACTTTGCTTCTACAGGTAAAAAAAAGTCTTCAAATTTGGCGTGCTGCTTCGATTAAATTCTAAAATTACACTTGATTCAGCTTCTAAACTAAAGGCTATGCAGCTTAAAACATCCAGCTAGCAATCCCTTTAATGAATTTATATAACGTAATGAACTATGACTTAATAACCGGGCTTCATCTCGTTTCTTCAATTTGCTCTTTTGACCTTGACTGTACGTACTCATTACATTGCGTAGTTAAATTCTGAAAGACTTTAAAATCCATTCAGCTGAGGCAGTGAGTGAGGTAAGCCAAAGAGTCAAAGGTGAAAGTCGTGACTTATGTAAAAAGGAAAAAGTGAACGAAAGGTATAGTGAAACTAGAAACAAAGCAGAACAGCTGAAATAATATCCAAAGAAATGAACGAAACACTAAAAACCACTTCCTGACTAGCAGACCAAATGATCATTACGAATCAAAGACAAACATAATTTCAAATTTAGAGAAATATAAACGGCAACCAAAATATTCAGCATCAGGGTAATCCTGTAAATAGCATGCCGTTCAACCTAACTGTCACAATGCAAGGAAAAGCCTATTGGAAAAAAACCTTTTGTATATATGGGCATGCATCTATAGGCAGAAGTAGACACAAACAAAACAAATTAGTAAAAACACTGAAGACTCACTCCATCTTCCTGATGTCAGTGTCTTTAAAACCAAAGCTGCAATTCCATTAGTTTGCACGTGAGGGCAGCGCCAACCTCAAAAAATGTTCGACTACTTGAGTTCAGGAAAATTGAAAATATCAAACTTGAAAATTATAAATCATTGTAAATTTGTTTAAATTATTCATACTCATGTCACCAAAAAGATATTATCCTTGCTACAATATGCAGAATAACAAATTTACAGGGCAGCGGAAACTAGCTTGCTCATCTACGACACAAGGCAAAAACAACAGTTTGTTAAAAAACATATAATTTAGCCAAACTATTAAAAAAAGTTATCCCAATGCCTTGGAAAAGGATCCATTGGCCCCTAAAGATTCAATCACACGAAAAAAATTTCAAAAAACTTATAGCACGAATAGCAAATAATAAAAAAAATTGTTCAAATTCCTCGTATTAATATCGTCAAAACTAATTCGTTCTAACTAAAAACTATCCAATACCAATCATGAGGCGCATAAAAAACTTACTGACCCCTAGAAGTCAAATAGAAATAGTAAGATTGAAAGTAAAAGAAAAATTGTCAAAATTTAATGAAATTTTGCTAAAAGTCCTCATATTAACATTTTAAAAAATATTTCGTTGACACTAAAAACCATACAGTCACCAATGTTTAAACCCTTAAACAATCCATTGGCTCTCAGACCGAAAAATCCAAAAAACTGGTTTCATAACAACGATATACATCTAGCTTCAGAGAAGTGCATCCAGCAGACTTTAGAGGAAAAGTACATCTAAAATTGCTGATGGCGCTGGTCTTGACGAATGCACGTCACAAAAGACTTGTGTGCTTTTGCGAGACGCGATCTAAATTATTTTCCCCTTCACGGGAACGAACGACTCAAAAAGCAACTGTTCTATATTCCTGGAGACGAAACATTGCATATGAAACTACGACTGTACAAGTCAATGATTCAGCCTATAAACCTGAATCGGTCTCCGTGTCAATACCAGTCGCAGTGCTATCCAGGTTCCGAAAAGATTTCATCGTAAAAGAGCTCAAGCGGGCTTGTGGTCAAAGAAACTTAAGCTACGTTGAACAAATGCGTCTACTAGATCTGCTTCCTCTGGAAACATTCATGCAAGTTACAAACTTCTTGGAACTTTCGAGAATCTGCAAACACCAATATTAATATTCCCCACAAGCCGCCAAGCTACAGGAGAAATGCCGAGTGTTTCGTGCGGCGGAAAACTAGCACTGAGAAGTCAGGAGGCAAGCTTTTCTTCAGAACACGTATTGCGAGCAGAATCGACAGTTCTGTTGAGTTCAAAACCACTAAAGGCTTCAAACACTGCATTATCAATTTCTATGGAAATTCGTGAAATAGAGGCATAAAAAATTTTTAAAAAATTGTGTACTTTGCAGATCAATTGCGATTGTGCTGTGCAGAAATCAGCGGACAATTAAAAAACTTCAAGGCAAGGATACTTGATGGCTTCCCAAATATGGACAGATGTGTACACCAGCGAGCTCATTCTTTTACTTCATTAACACGGACAAAAACTGAACTGCGCAAGACATTGGTTTCAAAAAATGTATCAAGCTAATACGATATTTCTAGGAAAAATGCCAATGACTTGAATACCAACACTTTTACGGTAACAGCAGCCATGATTTTCAAAGCTTATTGCGGCACATCCGCGAAAAAAGTGAAAAATGTGTTAAAATCAAAACCAATCAGAAAATTTTGATGAAACTCTGAATGTGGGTTCTCACATAACAGACAAATTAGCAACAAAAAATGAGAAACGCAACGAAAGCGGCTAAGTTAACAGAACACGTAACCAAATAAAATTTTTTTAAATCACTTCATATTACTCATTGTCAGAGGGCAGCTGTTCTTTTTTATCCAATAGGCAAATGACAAAAACATTAAGGTATGAAGAGCACCAAAAGAATGCAATACTAAAAAATCATTGAATTTTGGAAATAACAGTCTCGTAGTAAACAAACATTAGGCATAAACTGAAAACAACAATTGAAAAGAAAATGCCACATTAGACGGCCAATCAGGTCTCTTACTTCTCAAACTGAAACCTGTTTAGTTGAGACCACAGCAACCAACAATTACAGCAAGACTCCAAATTCACCAATTTTCATTAACAAACTTACACGAAGTAAAACCGTTGGATGGAAAGTAAAACCACTAAAATTTGGCTAGAAAGCAGATGAGACCTGTCATAATTGCAACCAAATTTATATTTGACAATAAATTACATTCTCAATTTCTATTTTAAAAATCTGTGCAAGAGTCAATTTAATAAGAGGTAATTCACGCACGCTAAAAACATCAAAATTTGCCGATGAACTCGTTGGAACCAATGATCCCAATATAGAATTCGATTAAGTTACAACTCAACAAAAAGAAAGACAAAGAGAGGCACAAATGAAAAATTCCGTAGTTCTTGAAAACAAATAAAATTATAGTCCAGTAAACACACCATTAACAATCAGCTAAAACCATTGTATATGTTAAATTATTCCTCTTTAGCGCGTCAGGAATAAGAAGAGACAGGCATGAGACTAAAACACAGGACAACAAAAAGAATAGGTAGAAAATACTCAAACTTTCAAGAATTTGCCATAAAAAAATAAAAGCAATTAATATTAAATAGGTCTTCTCAGGCAAAAAATACCTTAAAACGTCAAGACGACCTGATACAAATTATACTATATGGTCAGACAAGAACAGAACAAAACAGACAATCGCAAACATCTCATGAAATCACAATGTCTTATACAATAATACCATATATTCACTATTAGAAAACATATATGAACGTTTGCAGCATTCGCGATGAAATCGAGAGAGATAGCAAAAACAAATTAAATTGCCACATGTGAAAAAAATGCGTGACTTTTAAAAATTAATCTAAAAAAATAAAAAAAAAACGAAAGCAAACAAAATTGCGTTAAATCGAACAAAATTTGCAAATAACTGCCAGAACTGCTGTTCAAAATAGCTTTGGTAGATAGTACAGATTCACCTAGCCCACGTTTTGTCTTATGAAGATTGTTTGAGTAGGTTTTAGAGCAGTTCCTTTGAGAATTAATAGCAGTTGAGAAAATAGTGAAAACAGTCTACGTTCACTAAAGCTTTAAACCCTCGATAAGTTCTCGAAAAAGCGAAATCCGAAAAAATTCTTCAATGGATTTAAAAAATGATTTATTGGATCTATTCTGTTTCGGCCCCCCAGCTTAGTGGGCATAAATGTTTTATGACCCCCAGGCGCACGTGCTATTTTCTTACATAGTAACGCGTGCTATATAACAACATATAATTTGTAACTGGGGGTCATAAAACACACTGGGGGGGGGGGGGGGACAGAATAGATCCAATTTATCTCCATTTTCTTATGGGGGGGGGGGGGGTCCTCAACGTCCTGGGGGAGCACAAACGGAAAAGATCCAATCTTTAAGCCCACAGCAGAATGTGATCTACTGTTTCGGCCCCTAGTTTTTTTTTTACAAACCAGGCTCACAAACTATTTGCCGTTACATAGCATATTACTACGTGAAAAAATAGCATGTGCATCGGGGGCTTATACTCATATGGGGGGAGAAACAAAATAGATTCCCAGAATCATCAGAATCTATTGCATTGCCCCCTCCCCTCTCAGTGTTTTTCATGACCAGTTACAATTTATATATTGTTATATGGCACGTTACTATATAAATAAATAGCACGCACGCCTAGGGGCTGTAAAAGCTAAATGCCCACTAAGCTGGGTGCTGTAATGGAAAGACTCGAAAACATAACACCCATATCACAAACTCCACGGTCCTTGTCGATACTTCATACATGGCTATGTTACCCACCCCCTCCCCCTGTAGATGTAATAGATCCAACCCCCAAATTCACCTGCTGTTTTACACAATGATTTGATATTACGGTCTGAAATAGGAAAGAGCCCAGAAAAAATCTCCGAATAATGTCAACTTTGAGTTAAGCTGCACAAACTAAACAGCTACAATAGGTTCTGTTTCTGGATCTATTCTGTCCCCCCCCCCCCCGTGTTTTTTTATGACCCCCAATTACAAATTATTTGTTGTTGTATAGCACGTTACTATGTAAGAAAATAGCACGTGCGTCTGGGGGTCATAAAAGATTTATGCTCACTACTCTGGGGGGGGGGGGGGGGGGCAAAACAGAATAGATCCCTGTTTCTTTTGTGCAACCCCAGGGGTGCAAATAATATGTGTGTGTCTAGAATGTTAATGAAGAGAACCATACTAGAATGCAAGGTCTCTCATTATAGCCCCCCCCCCCATGAAATTATAGCCCCCATTATGGTATAATTACCATGTTTGGGGGGTATAGGTTATCTTACCACTTAAGCTGGGGGGAGGGGGGGGGGAGGTGGGCTATACTGGGAAAGACCCAGACTATTAAAGAGATCAATACAATGGTAATCTATACTCACATACTGACTGCCAGTAGTAGAATGTTCCGTCTTCCTATGTATCGCAGGTTTGGTAAGAGGCGTGTTGAAGCTACTAGAATGGGCGCCGTACTCTCTATTACTAGTAGAATACGACGGGTAGATAGCTGAGTTGTTGGAAGGATAATTTCTCGACATTCTTTGTTGGATGAGAGGTTAATATCGCGAGCATAGTGTTGCCCCAATATCACAATCAACCCACTAAATTGTCACGTAACAAAATAATGCAACCTCGTAAAGACAATATTCAAGCTTTAGTTCTGCTGGAAAATATTCTCAAGCCATATTTAAACCTGAAAAATTACCTGAATACGCATTGAGAGAAGAAGGTCTCAGTTAAGAGTTGCTGTTCAATTATAATAGCAAATAAATGGACACGTGCTTGAAAATAAAGATCTCGAGTGCAATTCACTGTGTTCATTATAACGAGTGAGGTTAGAACTATGGAAGTGCTCCTGGATTCGATCTGACAATTTGTGGGCATGGTTATAGCATACGCAAAGCCAGCTATATATTATAGCATTTATGGGGGGGGGGGGGGGTGGATAATAGTAATGACCTCGTTTACCATGGAAAACCTGGATCCCTTCCTCTTGTGACCTCCTAGCCCTTCCCCAGATAATGACCATCCCCTAAGCAAAAAGATTTAATAACACAATGCGGCGCCGAGACATTTTTGTGGTTCGTTCCCATTACAGCTTAGTGGCCAAATAACGTATATCCCCACCCCATGACCGTAAATGTACCATAATGGGGGCTATAATTTTGCGAGGCTCTGTAATAGGAAAGACCCCATTTTGTAATCAAGGCTGCTTGACATGCTGCGGGCATAAACGATGACTGTGTAGCTGCTTCTTAAACACAGTTCGGCCACGATAGCAGCTACGGGTTCTTTAGTTTCTGTATTCTGAATGTAGTTCAATTGTTCGGTAGCGCAAATTTGACAAAAAAATATAATTTCCTGTTTTTTACATTGTCACTTCATGACTTTCGCGATACAACTTCTTGGATAGAAATCAACTAACAAAAAAAATCATCCTGGCAGAGAGAAGTTAATCATCATCATTAACTCCCCTGCGTCCGTAGAACCCAACCTGTCATTGGGTTTGGGGGGTATAGAAGCATGATATTAGCTGCGGGTATAGTTATAATGACTAAAGCGTCCTTAACTTCACGTGACCTAGCAATATTATCACGACCGGTAAAAGTCCGTGTGACGGTCCCAGCAGCCAGATCCCGCTTGGTGAAGCCCAAGAAGCCAGAAATCATGATTCACTTCCAACGCTGCCTCGCAAATTGTCGATTTTGGTCGTTTGTCCAACGAATTAACGCACGGTCAGCAGCTTTGTCCAAACTCGCTGGAGTCTATTCCTGCGCGGCGTTATTGCCAAAGTCTTAAATGTCAGTCTCTATAAAAAAGGCTCCATGAAAGTTGCAGAATGGTTTGCCAAGGGGGAAGTATTTTGGCGTCAGTTGAATTTCGCCTTCGTTGTTGCTTCTTGCGTGGACGAGATCTGACAACAGACTCGCCTTCGCTGATGAATGTAATCAGTTTATCTGAACCACGGTTCAGAAGTAGAGCCTGTTTCATGCACTTAAAGAAACCCCCCCACACTCCACCAAAGTGAGGCGCAGAAGGAGGGTTATGTTCCACTTAACTGACTGGATAAATAGTGGATAATTGATGATGCTATGGTCCAACGTCAATGGTCTTGTCGTATCTGTTTTATTGTTGCAAGAAAGTTCTCTGACAAAAAACATTTTGGGCCATTCCGAGAGAAGAAGCGTCCGAGGGCTGTCAAACTCTCTCCTGTGTTGAGGTCTTTAACCTCTATTTAGATAGCTTTTGTTGCCAAACACGGGAACACGCTGCCATAGGTCTTCACTTCTGCATTTCGGCGCATGACTGCAAATGGTCCCAGCTAGTTTAATCAAACATTGATAAGATGATCGTTGAACTTGTTTCCTTGAAAGGAAATTCTGGTAGCTCTGCCATCAGTGGCTCTAGTTCTTGTGCTCTCAAGCGGCGACAGTCGAAGCACTTGGAAGCTAAGCTCCATAGGAAGGCCCGAATTCTATGAATGTAGCACCGTTGTTATATAACTGCGGGTGCATTCAATTAAGTTGTGCATACCAAATTCATGACAATTCAATATGTATAATTGGATACTGTATTCTTTGCTTTCGAAAAACCTGGAAGCTTAGTGCCGAACGGTAGCGAACTGCGTTTGGCCCTATTACTTACTCGAAGGAGCTGATTTTTTGAAATCAAAATTCGAAGCCAAAGACAGATCTTTCCTGTTCAAACTTCTGAGGTTAGACTTTGTCTTTGTGTTTCTGGAATATTTCAAATGAGGTTTTTGGAAAAGATATATTCGGGCATTATTTATTTCTTGGAGTCCCAATTTTTACCTCGGCTTTGATTTCAGGTTTATGATTAAAAGTACATTAAATACCATTCAAAGCATTAACTTCATCCATTTAAATCTGCTGACGTTGATGTAACATTCGCTGGTTGTTATTTCACTTGGTATGTATGTTTCTCCTTCACCAAGTAGAAAATCATTCCAAGTGATTTCTGTTTCACCAAAATTCGGAGGGTTCAACGATAAAATGTTTAGACCGACTACTTGTAATTCTCCGGACACCGGATTTTGTTTTCCACGAACGTGATTCCACTCATTATGTCAGTGCCTTTAATCCACCCAAGATAGGCATCGTTATCACTCCAAAATTACGTTGGGCTAACAGTAATTGACGACTGTTTCAGATCAAGCTGCATAAGTCTACAACAAGGAAAAGCTGCTTGTAATTCCACTTTCGTAATTCTTACCAAACGTTCGCACAAGCGATCACAAATCGGGTTGATATAACTGTTGTCGGATTGATCTCTCACATAAAAAAAAACTACGCCGAAGTCTAATTGGGATGCATCACAAACAAATCAGCTGAAAGTTGCGGACTTGATGCTTAGACACAGGGCAGCTTGGCATTTTTATTGGTGCACCTTAACGATATTGCTTGCTCTAAGTGTTTGCGTTCTGCATCTCATAACATTATATCATCCCATGCAGGGTACTGGAAATGCTGAAATGAATTTTCCTTGGCCAGAAGAGCAAAGGCATGATTGAATATTTTACAGGACCCACATCTGCATGAACATGGCTTCTCCATCAACAACTAAAGCCCAAAATTGAGTAAATTTGGATGACCCCCAATCAAGTTATTCATTAGGTCAGGTCGGAGGGATCTTTGTAACGACCGATTCTTGAAAAAGAATCAAGCACATGCTAAGCGCTTGAATTTTCCATTTTAGTTAGGGTGGTTGAAAAAGCGAGGAGGCAAGTACACAACTCCTTCAGGCAGGTTTGAGAAGGCAATTGATTTTACTTAACACCCCCCATTTGTTTCCAAGAACTTATCGTCTATTTGGTTTAGCTCGAAGTCTTTATTAACTGGAGGCCGTCAAGTTGTTATTGAGCAAATGGGTAATTGTTTTCTAGATTGAGATGTTACCTCGAGATTAGACAGACTTTGTATCTCAACAATGTTACGGTTTGTGTTTCTCAAATATTGAATGCCTGCTTTGATATCTGCAGTTTCCTCGACGTCTGTTGCTTCGATGTCTGTCGCTGAGCTGAGATGATTTTAATCATCGACCCTCAGGTTCGTGATTGCGTTGTCAAAGGCTTTGTAGCTATGCGACAGGAAAGTTGGTTTATTAAGGGAGGAAACCAATTTTGCGTATGATTGGAGCGGTAACTATCCTAGCGAGAAGATTGTGCGGCACAAATGGGCTTCCTGTTGTCTCGATGAAAAAACAGTTCCAGAACAAACTTTTGCATCAACGCCCAGAAGAAATTGTCTCTTGTCGTCAGAGAGATTCGGAAACTGTGACGAAGGTGCGCATATGGTGAACAGACATCGTTCAGTTAATCTACAGAAGCTTGTTTAAAATAGGGAAGTTGCAAATAGGGTAGACGTAGTGCAACTGGTGAAGTGGCTTGACAGTGCCGAACTGTCCAGTGATTATGCGAACAAGATTTGCATGCGTGACAGATTCATCGATGGCATGGGAGATTTTCATGTCAAATTCGGATGTCTTTGGTCCGTTAACATTGTCAGCGGTATTCTTTTCAAGACTTGGGGAACTATTCCAGTTATTTCCTTGAAGGGAGCATTGAACACTTGTCAAACGATTTGGCAAACGAAATCAATCCAAGTTGCATTTTTGAAAATGGTAATTTAACTAACTCACAGAAGACTAAACCTGCTTCAATGATCTGCAGCAAATTGTCAGCCGCTGTAATCCGCTACTCTGACTGCGTAAGTGCTGGGCTACGGATGAACCAACTAAATTTGCCAACAGTGAACCTCAAGCCCTTCTTAATTTTGGGTCTCCAAACATTCAGCTTTCGCCACTTCAAACGCAATGCAACACAAACATCAACCAGTAGCGCTCGGATCAAATATTTCCACATCAGATGGTGTGCATTAAGCATACCCGCCCCACGCGTGTAGAATACAGAAGCGTTCAAAAAAATAACTGGATTAGTTGGCCAATTCTTGAAAAGAGTAGCTCACTGACGCTCAATTTAAAACCCTTGGCACCGATGCAACAGAGAAGTCGTATCGCAGCTATTACAGGTTTACCCAAATAGGAACATACGCAATCGAAACATACGCAACTATTGTCATTAATTACACTATCGTTAATTATTTTAACATATTTTAGCAAGATTGGCAAAAAAGAGAACAAAAGGATGTTCACATAACTTTAAACCTCTAGAACTGTCTGAAAAAAAACAAAAATCAGAAATATTTTGCTACAATCTACGCTACAATCACGGTCTCTCTGATGATACCACTCACAACTCTCTCCAATGAATACATCGATCAGCCAAAACTGCCTAAACAAAAAAAAACAGTTGAGCATATCGTTCCTTCCCCAAAAAATTTTGATATCAAACTACACATAGTGCGCAAATACATGGATTTTTAGTCTTTAAATGAAGCGCACTTCGATTCACAATTATCTAAATGTCGAAACATTCAAAATTAGCCAAGGTAGGCAAGTCGGCATTAGGAATCATTTATCACGCAAGAATAATTTCGATTAATTTAAGCTGTGTCAATTCTTACTAAGAATGACTTTGATAAAGCAATAATCAAGACGTAAGGAGTGCAAAAAATCGATGGGTCAAAAATGCACCTACAGGAAACACAATGTCGCTAAGCTTTATAATGATGAAAAAGTATACCTGTTTTTTAACGAACAGCTGCATAAGATAGCAATATGAGCAAATTATGGATCAGCCAAAACAATGATAGCCAACTTAAAACTTTGGCGATAACTCTGAAAAAGTTAGAATTGATGCAAGATAACACTGTGGGAAAACTATTCAATCGTATTGTGATATATTTTACCCCATTGTTCGTTGAATCCTGCACCTACAACAATAAAGAGTGTAAATAGTCAATACCCGATAGAGACGGGAAATTTCACTCCCACCATAGTCCAACTTCAGAATCACGGTAGAACACCAGTTTAATCTTTATCATGTAACAACCTATTAAGACCAGCCGAATTGTTCTCAAACGACTGACGTATGCATGGCTTCGGTTTAGCTAGCTCAACCTACGGGAGGCTAGCCTCGGTGAGCGCAACGTAAGGCGACGTAATAGCAAGCCGAATGTTATGTAATTGTTCAGAAATAATACATCGTTTACCGTTACAAACAAGACAGTGTATAATATTTTCAAATAATGTATTCCAGTGTACCGCGCAAACAAAAATAACTTCATTTTAGAGATCTAGTGAATGTGAGCTGCAGCGGACCGCTGTCCTTGAGCATGCCTCTCATCCGCTGTGGGATGTAATGCGGAAAACTCGGGACTGTCATCACCGTGACGCTCGACAACCGGCCCGCCAGGGACAAATTATGATAACTATCTGAAAAATTTCAGGCTCACTTGACATTAGGCTTGCCGCTTTTCCACACCGCTAGCCTCATCTGGTAAGGGCGTGGGGGAGGGGGGGGGGGGGAAGTGCTCAGCGACTTAATACTCTGTCTTTACCAGTTGAGCTCTTTTTTGGGGACCGAAGTACAAATCGATCAGACTGAAAAATGATCACTCGAAATCTCATAAAAAAGCAGAATCTGAGTGTTCAAATCATAGGACTTCCGTTAGACTTTTGCCCATATGTAGTCACCCAAAGACGGGATAGCCAATCAATCAGTATAGTCTAACCCAATGAGCGGAGAGTACAAAAACAATTGTGCAATCATAGCTGATTCGATTCAGTGAGAAATTTGAAAGAACAATTAACGGAATGAGTGTTGCGAATTGATTTTGTTGTGAATTGATAATAACAACTGGCACCAAGGCTCGAATCTTGGGTTGGAGAGTAATTAAAAACCAACTAACAAGCTGCTAGGCTCAAAAATGTAATTCTATTAACAAATTACTAAATTAGTTCTGTCTAATAGCTCTTGGAACCTAATTATACTCTACAAAACAACTGTTTTTTTTTAAGAAGCGACCTCTGATATCTATTAATTCAAAATATGATATTTAAAAAATCCATCATGAGCTATTGGAACAAATATATACAACGAAGAACCTAAATTTATACATTTTGTACAATTTGAGTTCTTTTCTACCGTGAAAATGAGAAAAATGGTGCGGAAATTTTTGAATGACTACTGCTGATAACAGATCGAGAAAACCAAAAATCGGACGTATTTTTCGACCGATTTCCACAGGGAACCAATTTCTGTTTATTAAAGCCTGTTCTTCTCAAATAACCAAATAAATCGGTTGCCACATTAAAAACACAACATTGTTTTTGAAATTTTCAAGTGCTTTTTATATACCATATTGAGAAGCGAAAAGAGCTCACGGAGGTAGCTTTAGCTAAGCGACAGATTATAATGGTTAATAAATTAGGCACTATTTCCTTCCCTTGTTCACCGACAGAAAATCTCCATCCATAATCTATCTATGTTTCGCAGCTTTATAATACTCTAACTTAAAATGGACAGTCCCACCTATTTATTATACGGCTATGCAAACCATAATGAGCGCAAAAACCATAATCTTTTTGTTCACAGAGCCTGATGAAGACAAAATTTTGTTCATGGAGAAAGGAAACAGTGCCATAAATTAGTATGGCAAGCTCTCATTTCGAAATGACTTCTAATTTGGCAGCAGTTGGGGTTAACAAGGGTTGAAGGTAGAATTGATTTGAAGATATTCTTCAGTAAGAATAGAAGAGACGATCGTAATATATTGGCAGTTTTTCATCGTCCACAAACTTCTGCATGTAAGTACAGCTTAGCTTCACTTTCAGCTCATTCTCAACAATGTACTCCATGCCAGCCTGTAATAGTTCAATTCAGGCCATTCCGGTGATCAAGTTAGGAAGAGATAAATCAAAATTCACTTTTCACGACATGCTCATATCTGAATTTGTATGATTTCGTAGAAATAGAAATAATGTTCAACTGCAGCAACTTTAGATAATTTTGAATGAACAACTTAAAATTTAATTAAAAATAGGAAATTAAACCTCTAAAGTCTCTCGAAATGCGTATATATTTTGAGCCACCCGCCGTATTTTTTCTGCCAACGCTTAAGATTTGTGTTGTTACATAGCACGTTACTGCGTAAAAAATCCCCCTCCAGCTTAGTGGGCGTACACGTTACTGAGTAAGAATAGATCACGAAAAGTTTTCACGAACTCTGAGCCTTGTCTCTATACATGATCTGATAAATTTATGGGGAGGCAGAAACAAAAAGATAAGATCCTCGTAGTCTTTATATGTTGTAGCTTTCCCTTTAACTAATTGAACTGAAATTAAAGTATGACACAGAATCGTATCAAACACATTGAATATTCCCAAAAATACTTGACATTTCGACACCCTTATATAGACATTTGTTAATTACAATGGCCAGACCCTCATCTTATAAACCTAAACATAATTATCAGCACAAAAATAAGCATTAAAATTTTCACTAATTCAAGCTTAAAGAAACTAATTTTTAGTTCCCGGAGGGGTAAAGAAAACACTTCCCGAAAAAGTAGATGTGTGCTAACCTTGGCCAAAAGTTTTCCAATGCCCTTTCCCCGTTCATTTTCTACTACATATGTATCGTAGAAATCAACAATGCCTTTCCCGAACATCTGGTATTTCAACACTCCTTTGGTATCTTTGCCTGAAAACAAACGCAGCCAATGTACATGACTCATGTTTATGAGAATTCTTCGGTGGGGTTTCTTATCAAGTTGCTTTGCTAAACTTTGCTTTTGTCCTGACCCTTACCCTTCCTTAAAGCTGACTGTTAAACAAATAACTGTTGCTTCTACTTTTGAGCACAATCGCCATCGAAATAAATCCACATCTAATAAGTTTGTTCTTCAGTCAAAAAATCAACAAGAAATCATTAGTCTGATATTTATTTTAAAAAAGCAAAGTCTATAGACAATTTCAAAAAAAATTTCCAGAAATCACAACACAAATTGATGCAATTGCTACTGCCTTTATTTTCAAAAATGAGTTCGTACATTTTAGCTGGCAAAAATATTATCGGGATCTATTCTGTTTCGGCCCACCCAGTGTTTTTTATGACCCCCGGTTACAAATTATATGTTGTTATAGAGCACGTTACTATGTAAGAAAATAGCACGTGCGCCTGGGGGTCCTAAAAAATTTATGCTAACTAAGCTGGCGGGCCAAAACAGAATAGATCCCATTATTGGATCGCTGCATTTCTGAAGAACTGATTTTGCAAGAAAAAATCGGATCTTTTCCGTTTGTGCCTCCCCCAGTACGTTATGCTCCCCCCATTACCGAGCACGTGCTATTACATAGTGAATCATTATGTAAAAATATGACACGTGCGTCTGGGGGGGATGCAAATAATATGCACCCACTAAGCTGGGGGGGGGGGGGGCACAAACGGAAAAGATCCAAAAATTCTCCCCATGAGCCTCACATATCCCCAAGTTCCGTCATATATCTGAGTATCGTTCACTATTCACTGGGAAGCAAATATCTGCGCTGAAAATAGAAGTAAAAATTTCAGATTGTTTAAGCGCCCTGAGCTCTTCTAACCATACTGTCTTCAACTTGCATCTGATAAATCCATTAGCATCTATATATTCTCATTTCTTTATTATATATTTCAAAAATGTTTCAATAAAAAAGATGTTTTGCCCCCTTTTCTTAACGATACATTTGATTGCAATCGATTTTTACCACTCAACTGATGAATACAAATACAACCGATTAACGTTGCAATTGATACTGTGACACTGAGCGAACACCGCTTCCTCCAAGTCACAGTAGGCTGCTTCAGCCAGCGCGTCTGTTAGAAGATGGGACAATAAGGGCTCCGAATATGTCAACAGAGCAAAAATACAATTGCCATCGCATCATAGGCTCCAAATGACGTCATTAGAGGTTATTATGTACAACTATAACCCCTAATAAAAAATAAACTGAAAAAATGAAGTGTAGTGCAACGGTGGGAGTTCGGTTTTTAGCTGCATGGGGCCCTTACGGCCTGCACGATAAGCAGGGGGTGGGGATTGGGGGGAGGGGGGGGGGGTGGTGAAGTGAGAGGGGGGGGGGTCAAACTCTAAGAACCGTCCTTCAGACCATAAGTATAAGTCTACAAAACAGTTTCTGTGAATCGCATACTTGGAGACTAGTGAGCTGAAAGGCTCTAAGAGCCCTTAATGCCCGTTTGGCGCTACCTGTTTATCCCGTTTTTGAGAACGAAAAGTCAAATGGATCAGACGAAAAATCGGTCAAGCGAAAAATCGCATTAAAAAAGACCGACAGGACTCAAATAATTGCTACAAACTTCGTTTGAGAGTAATTAAAAATCGAAGTAAAATGGCCACATGTGATCAAAAAAACCAGAGACGAGAAAATTTTATTAAAATCTTAAACGAATCGGAACAAATTGACGCAACATTAAGGGCCGGCAAACAAAAGGAGCGAATACCTTATTGTCAAAATTCAATTGCTGGGAGAGCCATTTTTCAGCCATGTCACTGCAGTGTACAAGAAAGAACAACAGCTGTCAGAGTACCACTGAACTTCCCACAATTTTGCTATTTTTCGCCAGATTATTTACAAAAATATTTGGTTAACAATATGAACGCGTGTGATGAGAACTCAAATCGCATTGGTGACAAGGAAATCATAGACAGACCAAGTTAATGCACAAAAATGCACAAAGCATTATAAATAAGAACACAGTTCAAAAAATTATTCAACGAATTTTGTAAAAATACAGTTTTTGCGATAACCGAAACCTGCAATATGTAAAACTTTGAATAAGAAATGATGTTTAGAAAGAGATCGTAAATCAAACAAAACTAAAACTTAAGGAGGCGCTGTTGCAGTTATCTTACCTAAAATTTTGCCTATAAATTCAAAAAATTGGAACTCTTTATGCCAAGTATTTATCAGCCATTTTGGGTCAATTGTGTAGAAGCATTTAAGGAAAATCACAAAAAATAAAAAAAAAACGTTATATACATACCTAAAAAAAGTAATAGAATTCTTTCGAAACATTCGCAACAACCGAAAACGCAGTTGTGAACTTAAATTGAGTGATTTTTATATGTGATAAAAACAGACTACTTGAATGGATGAGGAAAAATGTTTTGAAGTTGTTCTTAATGCTAAACTATATCACAGCAACAAGCACCGAAAGAGAAAAAACATGTACGGCACAATAAAAAAACAATTCTGTTTGAAATCTGAAACTTTCTTAAACAATGATGGAACATAGCCGGCAGATTGCCGGGAAATAGACGCTTGTGACCTTCCATGAGTTGAAACAACTAAATAAGATAAATAGATTGACCAGACTCTAATACTCAAGAATTAGGACATATACGTTTGGCACTACTTGGATGCACACTTTTGATCTTTAACTTAAAGTTCATTAAAAGATTTCAGAAGTCATTTTTTTGAGTGAATTAAGTCACGCAATTGACCTAAAAACAGAAATGACGTCACGAACACAAATTTTAACTGCAAAGCAGTAGAAGTCGCTGAAGTCATTGAAAAGGTCAATTCCAAGAAGTCAGGGCAAGACGAAACAAAAATCTGTTAGAAGAAGAAAAAATCATAACAGGACAAGTCCTGACAAAAAATTCAAAGAATTTTTATTGACTAAACAAAAACTAGACCTAGAACGGACTATGAATGAATTTGGAAAACCGTTTCCAAAAAATCAGATCAAAAACAGAAAATCATTATAAAAATGCCTCATATGCACAAAAAACCACTAGCGAGAAATCGAAACTTGGTTCAAACAAAAAAGTAGGCCTAGAATGAATTATGAATGGGTTGGGATAATCATTTAGAAAAAAATCCGCTCCAAAAAATCGAAACAGTAAAAATCAAAGTTAAATTGCCGCATGTGAACAAAAAAATCACTAACGAGAAAGCGAATTTTTGTTCAAACACCGTTTTCTCCTCACTACAAAATTAGAGCGAGAAAAGTTCACTCCGCAGAACCACTCGTTTTCCGCTCCACTTCCTGTTTCGGCTTGACCAAAATGAATACTCAAATTTGACTTCAAAAATCATGAAAATGTGTGAACAGATCTTTAAAAAAAAGACAGCGCCCCAAAACAATTCAAAGTCTTTGAATTGCAAAAGTTAGGACCGCAATAATAGCCGCCTGGAATTGCTGACGCGGCTAAACAAAATCAGAGCTATCAAACAAAATCACCGCCTTAAAGAACTCATTTGGCAATATGATTATAGATGACAAAACAAAATTATAGCTTTTCATTTATTAACTTGATCAAGGAGACATTTTTTTCCACAAGCCAGAAAGACCAACCGGCGACCATTTGCTTTTCAAAATATATAAGTGCATTCTCTTCATAAAATGGGAGTTGCCTCCAAATGAACTTTTAGTTCCGTCGGAAGGTCCTGATGGGGCAATTAAAGATGTGGCACTTGTAACTACTCCACAATACAACTTACATTTTCAAGAAAACCTTGAGACATCATTTTTCCTCACGAGCTGATGGCAGCAAAGGTTCCTCCTATATTCAAAAAAGATGATCCACTGAATTTAATAAACGACAGGCCTACAACAGCACCCAACGCTTCTTCTAAAATCTTTGAACACAAACTGCATAAACAAACATCAGATTATCCTTCGGAGCATAATGAGTCATGAACAGTTTGGAGTCAGGAAAAAATTTTTAGCTAACGATGCATTACTAACAATTGTTTACTTAACACTTATTAAAACTCGTAGTAAACGGTAAGAAAATGGTTTATGCTGTCTTACCAGATTTTTCAAAAGCTTTGATTCTAAATAAGATAAATAGATTGACCAGACTCTAATACTCAAGAATTAGGGCATATACGTTTGGCACTACTTGGATGCACACTTTTGATCTTTAACTTAAAGTTCATTAAAAGATTTCAGAAGTCATTTTTTTGAGTGAGTTAAGTCACGCAATTGACCTAAAACAGAAATGACGTCACGAACACAAATTTTAACTGCAAAGCAGTAGAAGTCGCTGAAGTCATTGAAAAGGTCAATTCCAAGAAGTCAGGGCAAGACGAAACAAAAATCTGTCAGAAGAAGAAAAAATCATAACAGGACAAGTCCTGACAAAAAATTCAAAGAATTTTTATTGACTAAACAGAAACTAGACCTAGAACGGACTATGAATGAATTTGGAAAACCGTTTCCAGAAAATCAGATCAAAAACAGAAAATCATTATAAAAATGCCTCATATGCACAAAAAACCACTAGCGAGAAATCGAAACTTGGTTCAAACAAAAAAGTAGGCCTAGAATGAATTATGAATGGGTTGGGATAATCATTTAGAAAAAAATCCGCTCCAAAAAATCGAAACAGTAAAAATCAAAGTTAAATTGCCGCATGTGAACAAAAAAATCACTAGCCAGAAAGCGAATTTTTGTTCAAACACCGTTTTCTCCTCACTACAAAATTAGAGCGAGAAAAGTTCACTCCGCAGAACCACTCGTTTTCCGCTCCACTTCCTGTTTCGGCTTGACCAAAATGAATACTCAAATTTGACTTCAAAAATCATGAAAATGTGTGAACAGATCTTTAAAAAAAAGACAGCGCCCCAAAACAATTCAAAGTCTTTGAATTGCAAAAATTAGGACCGCAATAATAGCTGTCTTACCAGATTTTTCAAAAGCTTTGATTTTATTTCTCATTCAAAACACTTACCGAAACTAAAAAGAATTGGATTTAGCAGATCAGCACTGATTATGTACAAAAAATCTTAAACATGGGCAGCGATTCAAGTTGGAAATGAAAAATTTTATCTTACTGTAAAAACTGAAGCATTTTAAGATATTTTTGAATTACAATTCCGATAAACCTCGTACCTTCGAGAATACGTCTTGGAGAAATTTTCCATTTGGTCAACAAATTATTATTGACCGATAATTATTGATCAAAGCTTGTACAATCACTGCGCGAAAACGGAACTTCCGGTGAAAAACTCTGCGAAATCGAGTCTGCAACCAAGTCGTATGCCAAAAGCGTGAGACACCCACAGACCGCGGCCTTGTCAAGGTAAATAAACACCTCAAGGAGAACAATTTTTTTCGGCTATGCCATTTAAAAAAGGGAATGGTTTTTGCGTAATGAAGAAGGAAAGCTATGAGCAAAAACTGATGGATGTACTTAATGGAAATTAAAGACTTGTGATGGATGTACTTAAAGTGAGAACGATAATATAAATGTGAAAATCGGAGAAATAAACAGCACCTTGTTAGAAATGAGGAAACAGGAGTTAAAAAGTGAATAACTGTACCAACTACAGCCTCCGAACAACAGGAGCAACCTGCTCGTCTGTATGGTTTAGCAAAAGTTCACAATAGACACGCCACTGAGACCGGTTCTTTCGATTGCTGGGAGTAGCTACAACTTGAACAAATTTCTCATGCCACTTTGAGAAGTTACCCGGAGCAAACATTGAAACATCCACACTTGATGCACGTAAAGAACTTGAGTTAATTGCGCTTGATGACAACGAACAGATAGTCTCGTTAGACGTAAAAAGTTTATACTCCAATTTGCCTGTTTCGGAAGCAATAGAAATAGCTCTAAGAAGCCTTTATTCAAGTGACCACGCTCCAGATATAGAAAGATCAACATTAAAACTTCTGTTAAAATTCACTGTGACAAATGTCCATTTCAAATGTAACAATAAATGGTACTGCCAAGTTGACGGCCTAGCATTCGGCGCATATTTGGCGGTCAAATTGGCAAACATTTGGATGAAATCGTTCGAAGATAAACTAAAAGGAGTGAGAGTTGTAGTCCTGAGCCAGGCTTGAGGAAGGATCCCAGTGAGAAACGCCCCGATTGTTCAAGAAAATTAGTTTGGAATAGTAAAGAAGTGGGATGTGAACGATACAGCAATTGGTTTCTTGCGAAATGCCAGAAAATAAGCAATGAAGATTATAAAATAATGGGGGATATTGTATGGTTATGTAGTCACTGCAACAAATTACGAAAACAGAATTCAAGTTAGAGGTTTTTTGCACGATATGTTGACGATATTACATGTGCTACAAAATTAGCAGGCGATGAATTGCTCGACAAAATTAACGCACTGCACAAAAACCTTCAGTTTACATTAGAAAATGTAGATGCAAACGGCGAACTGGCCTTTCTTGACATGAATTGTGTAAGCAAGGAGAATATAATTTCATGCAAATGGTACCGTAAGCCTACTGATACCTCTACAATTTTAAACATTCGTAGTTGTGCCCTATTGCAACCTAACAGAAATATAGTGCAAGGCACTGTGCATAGGCTATTCCGTTGCACGAGTAATTGGAAGATTTGACGAGGCACTTAAAACAAATCAGGATATATGGTTGAGAAACCAGTACCCTGAAAGATTGACTGAGAAAATTGTAAACAAAACTCTCGAAACACTTGTGGCAGGGAAACGGAAAGCCTCAAATACCGAGAAAACAGATACATCATTGGCGAAAAATAGTCGAGAGGAAATCCTTTTTAATGCAATACAGAAGCAATTTAATCGTGCGATTGAAAGAAAATAAAAACTTGCTTGCCTTCGCTTAAGTCGAGTTTCGATAAGAATCTAAAAACTCACGTGGTTTATGCAATTTCTTGTAGTGAAGGTGAATCCACCTATATCGGCCAGACTTGCCGTCATATTACCACGAGAATGACAGAGTACGAGAGATTTGATTCACCGGTCGGGCAGCACGTTAGCTACTGCTGCGTTTCGTCAAAGGCTTTTTATTGACGAATCACTGAGCAGTGCAGCGACATGGAGGCATTGCACATAAGGCAACGAAAACCGAAGTTAAACACGCGCGACGGATACCGGGGGCGGGAGCTGACACTCAAGTATTAATCTGACATGTAAGGGCTTGTTCGGAAAAAACTTCACGAACAATATATATAGAAAAGCGAAAAATCACGCTACTTTCGGAAGATAGTTCCTCAAAATTTTAAAAATGGGAAAAAAAATTAAGCAACATGTTTTGAAAGTTCAAAAATTCGATTTAAAGAAGTGGATCAATTCCACGAACTCATATACTCTAATCCTTGTAATGAGTGTTGATATATTTCCATTTTGTTTAAAAACATTCAGAGTAAAGTTGATAACCTGACGATGCTAGTTATAGCGAAAACGTTCGTTTTTAAATTTAGAATTAGACTAATTGGCTTTTAATTTTTTAATAGTTATGAAGTTTAGAAGTTATTTTAGCCTTTCCGTCGTCGTTTTAATCGATGTAGTCGACAATTAACATCTTTCCATGTTCTGTTGACTGTAGATCTAACCAAAATCAAGCGTCTTAACTTCTTCTTTCGTCACCATTTACAAGTCGGTTTTAGGAAAACAATATCTCAAAACCCCAATCTCAAAGATACAATTATCACATGTTTCTGGGGCAAACAACGTAGGGAGTCAGAGTACTCGACTAGAAAACGCCGATAACTAACATTTTTTGCCAGTACTGCCATCCCCCCCTCCCCCCACGCACACAATCCCACAGAGAAAATTTAATTAGATTCAATCTTTTGAAAGTGGGAGCCAGCTACCCAGACTAGCAACTAATTTGAACTGTTCGGCACCCAAAAAACTCAAATTGGTAACTCTGTCCTTTAGTCCACTATCATCAAATATAATCGATTTTATCCGAAAAATGACGGACTCACTATTTTCAATCTTTTTTAGATGCAGAAAACCTCAAATTTGTGAAATGATTGAAAAGTAAGTCTGTAGAACAGGAACACTGTATATTTATAACTAATTTTCTCCAAATAATTTTCAGACTTCTGTAGCATACCGTATCTTATATATAAGCAGCTTTTTGAAGGAAAATGGCCGATAACGTATGGACGGTTTTGGGAATCAACATCTTTGTGAAGAATTTGACTGCGTTCGTCCGATACCATTAAGTCATCTAACCCGTATTCATCTACGAGCGGATTCGAGCGAATGGAGATCATGGAAATCTAAAAACAATCAGGTTTCTGCTGTAAAACATATCTGCAGGAAAATTTGCGGAAATAGCCGGCTCTCTACTTCTATGGTTCCAATTGAATCTCTGACAGCGGTAAGTTGAACGCCTATTTCAAATCTCGATTTAATATTTACTATTTATAATAATAATAATAATAACAAAGGATTTAGGATAATAGTAGTAGTAGTAGTTGAGACTTCTGGATTATGCCCAAGTAGTGTAGTCGAGACTTTAGGGCACAGCCAAGGGTTTTCACCCTTCAGTTCATCAGTTCGTTGCCTTGAAATAAAAAATATACAGTTTCAGAGTTTTGAATGAGGGTTGCAGCTACCACAGCTGCAAAGAATCCTCCAACTGCATGTATTCAACTCGTTATACTGTTCGAGGAAGAAGTTTCGGTACAAATAACTCAATTTTGGCTTGTTTAAATCCTCCAAAGATCCCAATTTTCTCGAGAGGATGTTGACTAACTTGGCAGTTCGATGGAAGAAATTTTCACTACACTTGTTTCTGTTCACTTTAGGGATTTACAGTTCATTTCGTGCATCTTGTCTTGTTCTTTTACTCTCTTTGAGATTCATTTCGTTTGTGGTAGTGTAGTCATACTTGTTTTTTAACAGGTCACGCATAAACAAAACATCATGAAGTTCAATGTACATTGATAGGGGTAGTAGACCACATTTAATTAGTCGAGTTTTATAGTCAACATTTACTCCGAAGAACCACTTTGTGGCTAGTCTTTGAATTTTTTCCACTTTTCGGAGGCACATAGTGGTTAGATGAGAGACCTGAGAACCATATACTAGAATCGGGACGACGTATCCTGTGTAAGCATTCAACTTAGCTTGTAGCGTGACGTTCTTGCTCACATTTCTTTTGATTTGATACAATGCTCTCAGGGCCTTGCTGGTTCTTAAGCCAACGTTGCTCGACCATGTTAAGTCACTGCTCACTAACACACCAAGCTCTTTCTGCTCTTTTACGATTGGTAGTTCAACTCCGAATATATCAGTTTTCATGTCCCCTTTGAGCAAAAGCAGTGAGCT
Source organism: Convolutriloba macropyga (assembly GCF_964194025.1). NCBI lineage: Eukaryota > Metazoa > Xenacoelomorpha > Acoela > Convolutidae > Convolutriloba > Convolutriloba macropyga. The sequence continues at coordinate 5,993,346 of NC_134470.1, forward strand.
CTTCTTTGCATTCAGTATCATTCTGTTTTGCAAGCACCAGTTTTGTAGTCCGTCTCGATTTTTCTCAAGGTCGTGTTGGTTTGTAATTACCACCTTAAAGTCATCTCCAAAGCCTTAAAACGGATGTGTGACACAATTCGGCAAATAGTTGATAAAAATCAGAAACAAAAGTGGGCCCAACACCGAACCTTGCGGTACACCACTAGATACTGCTTTTAGGGATGACCTAGCTGTGTTAATCTGTACGAATTGTCGCCTGTTTGGAGATAGGAGTGCAGTAGTTTAAGAAAGTTTCCTCCAACACCAAGACGAGCTAGCTTTTCTTGGAGTCTTCCATGACAGACTTTATCGAAGGCCTTAGAGAAATCAAGATATAGGACAGCCAAATGTTTTTCTAAATCCATCGTTTTTGTAAATTTTATCAAGGAATACCAGAAGTTGAAGTACTGTAGATCAATGTTTTCTGAACCCAAATTGACTGTAGTGGAGATTATCTTTTACAAACAGATAGAGTGAGTCAAAGATTAGTTTTTCAAAGACTTTTGAGATAGAGCACAGAACGCTGATGGGACGGTAACATGAGACGTCAGTTTTATCACCATCTTTGAAGACAGGGGTAACCGTGCTAATCTTCCATTCCTCTGGATAGGTGCCTTTGTTGCAACATGTCTGAAAGACAAGCTTCAGAGAGCTTGATAGAGATTTGGCGCAGTTTTTCAGAATCAAGTTCCCAATTGCGTCATGACCTCTGGCTTTGTTTTCTTTTAGACTGCTCAAAACAATTTCATTTGAGTTCTTCGATATTTTTAGAGTGTTTAGTTCACTCTTCGGGAAGCAGGTTTCGGTCGTGGAATGGCCTTCATTAAACACACTCACAAAGTAATTATTGTAAAGCTCAGACCTACCCTGGTCTGTCTCAGCCGATTGATCTCCGCTTACTACTCGAGTCGGGATAAGAGGATTTTTTCCGATACTTGCTAAATACTTTTGTATGTGGCTGAAGCACCTGGTCTGGAAAATCTTTGCTTCAAAGATTTTCAGGTCATTATCTGCTGACTTTATAATTTCTTTTTCAAACTTTTTGATTTTGAGAAGTTGGCTCAGATTTGGAGTTACAAGTTTTCTTTTCAATGAATTGAGCTTCTTTATTTTATGAGATGTCTCTCTTGAGATCCAAGGTTTGAGAGAAGCTCTGTGTTTTGTCACACGTGGAACCAGTCTCTCAATTTTTTCTTTAATCCAGTTATACCACTGATACAAGAGACAGTTTACCTGGCTGTAACAGTACGGTGAAAAAAGCGTAGACAAAAAATCCTCGTTGAATTTAGCCCAGTCAACTTTGTTGAAAGCTAGTAGCATTCCTGAAAGATCTTTTTGCGTTTGTTTATGGGCCTCTAAATTTGTCCCAAAAGCAGAATGGTCCGAGCAGCTTTTATCCCTGATTTGATATGCCTTGGTTAGCCTTCGGTCAACGTAGCTCTTGAGAGAAAGTTCCGGATGGTTGGTCAAGATCACGTCTAACTTACTATCCAGTGGGTGGAGAAAATTAACAAAACAATTTTCCGATAGTTTGTCCAGCAAAGATTGTTCGTAAGTGTTAGTACTAGTTTGGTTTGCCCAGTCGCAACCCGAAAGGTTCAAATCACCAGCTATGATCATTCCTTGTGCGCCAATTGTTGTTTCATTTACCATTAACTCACTTATTAAAACAAAGAGGTCATCAACTTCCCAGCGGTAGGGACTGCCGTGGGGAGGGTTGTAGGTACAGCAGATTTGCAAAACAGTTCCCGCTAAGTCAATGGACACGCAAATAAAGTTATCGTGAGCGACGTTAATTTTACAACCAGAGTGGTTAAGCTTATGCTTTACAGCGATGAGAACTCCCCCATGTTTTGTTTTGGCAACGCTGTGACGATCAGCCCTGTGCAATTAAAATTCATTCAGGAAAACAGCTTCATCAGGAACATGTGAGGTGAGCCACGTTTCTGTAAGACATAGAATATCATAATTAGAAGAAATGAGAGCGTTTGAGAGAGCCATTTGTCTTTCAATATCGAGAACACTTCGAACATTAAACAAAAGTAGAGAAATTAAACTTTTCTTTTATCGGGGTTCTCAGAAGCTGACTCTAGTCAGGCATCTGTTTGATAGACGCGCCAATCGTTTTCTACCCTCTCTTGGAGGGTGAGGTTTTGCACTCGGAGTTCCTTTCTGTCTCGCCCTTGGGTGATGAGTTCTCTTCTGAGCTTGAGCACTTCGCGTTCTTTTATGAGATCTTCTCTTGACAATTCAGGGCCGATGTAAATCGGATTTTTTATCTCCGTGTAGTTGAGAAGTTTGTAGGCTGATTTCAAGATTTCGGATTTGTCTAGCTCATTATCCACGTCGATTATAATGGTTCTTGCAGGCGTACTTTCCGGGGTTGAATTTATTTGGCTGTCTTTTGGGTTGGCACTTTTTCCTGCCGCTGTTTCTTTTCTATGTCCCACTCTCAGAAGCTTTGTAATCCTTCCTTTCATCTGCAAATGATCAAGGATTTATTGAACAGCTTGCCTATCCTGCGAAATTTGGTCCGCTGTCGTGCCTTGAGGTTCTGTGACACCCTTGATACGTATGCCCAGACTTTTCTTTTCAGATGTAACGATACGTTTTCCCGGATTGTTCTGGCCGGTGGCCGCTGCATAAGTCTTTGGCTCTTTCAGCTTCTTGACTTCCTGTTGCATTTCCTCAATTGCCTCAAACGATTTTGAGAGCTGTGAGATGAACTCATAAAGTAATCCACGGGTTCGCATAAAACCCGGTTATTGAGTTGTTCAAAATTTATTGTTATTTACGTAAAGATGAGTTTCTTCAAGTCTCTACAGTTATTGCTGCCACACAAGAGACGCCAAGTGCAATGGTCTGATTCGTTGTAGCGGGATATGAAGAACCGATTGTAGAGTTCCAGGAGTTTGCTTTTGTGCTCTCGATCAAGGAGGATATCATATTTGAAATAATCATTGAACAGATTTGCAAGGTGACAGGCTCGGTACCAAAAATCTGACTCACTCTTCTGCAACCGCATTTGCTTACAGATAAAATTTCTAGTGACTTGGGCTCTCCGGGTTCCCACCTCAGCGAGAGTGACATGGCTTTGCCAGTCTATATCAACTTTTCCCGATAACATTTTTGCAAATAATAACACGACATGAAGTTCTTGGTATAGAGACAGTGGCAAGATGTTGATTTTCTGAAGTTTTTCCTTGTATGAGAGGACGCTGTTGCTGGTCTTGAATATCCAGGCCATTGCTTTTCGTTGAACACTTTCAAGTAAAGTTAAATATTCCTTTGATGGTTTCCACAAGGCCGCGCCATAGCTGACAATTGGCACGACGTAGCAAACATATGCATTTTTCCTGGTTGCAAAATTTGCCTTGCATAGGTTTTGTTTTAGCAGAAGGAAGGCATTCAAGGTTTTTTCAGTTCTTTTGTTCGCGTGTAGTGTCCAGATTAAAGAGTCAGTAACAAAGAGGCCCAAATCTTTGATCGATTGAGTGGCTTCGAAGGTATAAATGGGCAGAGATATTTGGGCAGAGCCTTTAATATACAGCAGTTTGCTTTTCGTAAGGTTCATTAACATCAGATTATCATCGCACCACCTCCACAGTTTTCTGACATCTATGTTGAGCGTCACAGGATTGGTCCCTACAACTTTGTAATCATCCGCATAGCCAAAAGCCTTTGACATAACACAGGACGGCAAATCGTTTATGAAGACTAGGAAGAACAGCGGGCCTAGAATGGAACCTTGGGGGACGCCGCTAAAGACATCAAGTTCTTTTGAGGTTGTACTATTTATTCGCACTGTTTGTTTCCGATTTGACAGATAGCTTCGAAGCAGACCTAGGCAGTTTCCTCCGATGCCAAGCGCCGATAGTTTGTCTAAAAGTAGATCGTGAGAGACTTTGTTGAAAGCCTTCTGGAAATTGATATAAAAGGTCGTGAGGTAGGAAGGGTTGGAGTCCAGGCAGCTGAAGATCTCATGCAAGTACTCTATTAGATTTGTTGTGGTCGATGGTTTAGGCCGAAAATCATGCTGTGCGGGGTTTAAGGTTGAGTAGACTACTGGAATCAGTTTGTTGAAGATGAGCGCTTCTAGCAATTTCGACACTGCAAACAGAAGCCTGATTGGTCTGTAGTTAGAGGTGTCCTGTTTGTCACCATCTTTGTAGATTGGTACAATGTCAGCTACTTTCCATTTAGTTGGGAAATGAGCTTTGCAAGCTATTAAATTGAAGAGTAGACAAAGAGATTTTGGCAATGACTTGTGGAGATTTTTTAAGAGCGCATTCCCAATCCTGTCTGGTCCTTTGGCTTTGTTTACATCAAGTTGCAGCAGTGAGCTCTGGATTTCTTCGGTGGTAAAGTAGACGTGGCTCAACTGAATTACAACGTTCTTGTTGTCTGTTTTGACTCTGTAAGGCATCTGTGTGAACACTGACTGGAAGAAGTTGTTAAAAAGGTCGGCTTTAGCAACGTCAGTAGTAGCTGTTCGGTGATTCAGGAAGATTTCGGCGGGCACAGAACTTGACTTGGTGACAGACTTGAGATAGCGTTGTATGTCAGTAAAGTTGCCATCTTGGAAGAGTCGAAGTTCATGCTCTTGTTGGTCGTGTTGAAGTGCCAGAGCAAGATTCGTTTGCACATGCTCGATTTTGAGTTTAGTTGTGGGCGTTGGTTTCCGTTGCTGCTTTAGTTGAAGGGTATTCAATTTTTTGATAAAGTGAGACGATCCATGACTGACCCAAGGCGTGAGTTCAGATCTGTGTTTAAGAATTTTGTCAATTTAAGAATTTTTTCCATTTATGACCACCAGAACGTTATGCACCTCCTCCCCCCAGTTTCAGCGCATTTGACATTACATAGTATTTTGTTCTGTGAATATATGTTACGAGCAAAAAAATGCATCCACTAAGCTCAGATGTGGGCAGAGGTAAATGATGAAATTCTTTTTTAGCTCTCCAAGAAAATCAAGAGATCTGGACTGAAAATCAGTATCCAACTGAGTAGTCATCCAGTAATGTTAATGATACGGATAAAAAAGTCATGAAGGAAAAGGTTACAACAAAACCCCCCAAAAAAGAACAACCCCTCAAAACGATTGAGACTTAACAAAAAAAAGAGTTAAAGCCGAGGTTTTTTTGTCCAATACAGAGGAGACATCACTCAAAATTTTGCAAGTAGCTTAATTATAGCCCCCCAGCTTAGTGGTCAGACAACCTATAGCCCCCCATCATGGTAATTATACCATAATGGGGGGCTATAATTTCATGGGTCGGGGGCTATAATGGGGAAAGACCCAAAAATTGTGTGGTATTCAAATCATTTTCACGAGGAAACTAAGAACTTGCTTGCCCACCCTGAAATCATCTTTTGATAAGAATCTGAAATCCGATGTGGTTTATAAAGTTAGATGTAATGGATGCAGTTCCATCAATTTTGGCCCAACAAGCCAACATGCTACCACTAGAATTTCGTAGCATCAAAAGAATTGTGAAACAAACGTTTTCGAACTTTACTTTCATCGTCAGGTTAAAACTGTTTTACAAATTAACAAAATAAAGTGAATATGTATTTATATTAGACTGAGACCACACTTAGAGCAATTCTAGGAACTATTCTAAAAAATTCAATCAAAAATTTTTCCTTATATACAATATTTAGCCCATTTACAACTCATATTTACATCTGTTATCAATTTATTTAACAACATTCCTCTTCCGGATTTTTCGATTTTGGCTATGTTCTTGAATTTTTAGGGTTATTCCGAATTTGCCCTAAACTTAAGTATCCCTCTTGTGGAGGTTTCGCAAATTTCGTTTCGTCATGCACAAAATGTTTTTTGCCCTATGTATCCTCATATAGCCGAAATTATAATTTGAACTATTATTTTAACGTGAGTTCCCGCCGCCTATATTCATCGCGTGTGTTTAGTACTGGCTTCAGCTTGCTGATGTATATAGCTTCGATAACATCTAATTTTTCTGCTGTCCGACAGGCGTCCAGAAATTTCCATTCAATGTCATTCTTGGCGCCACGACATCCAACCAGATGTTGATGTCTGTGAATCCCCATCTGTGAATCCTTCTTTTGATGTTCTGTTATCCTTGTGGTAACATGCCGGCTTGTTTGCCCAACATTGATGGATCCGCATCCATTACATTAAATCTCATATACCACCTGGGATTTCAGGCCTCTATCGAAAGATGATTTCAGGCTGGGGAGGCATGATCTTAATTTTCGCTTTGTAAAATCCACTTACAATTCACACAGTTTCTTCAATTTGCGTGCAAAGCTTTGAGTAAGGTTGCCTCTGTTTTATAGAAAAATTGTTTGTTTAACATGGATCTATTCTTGTTTTTTGAAGCTCTTTTGGTGTTGTTTTCAACTGATCTTTACTGCTAAAAATTATCTTCTCTAAAATGTGGTTCACTATTTTTGAAGACCATTCATCTGCATATTGAGTTTTTGGTCCAGCATGTTTTGTTCTTTTCAAGCGCCTTATCGAAGGCCAACCAATTAAATGTTGCATTCAAAACACTGTAAACCGTCCATTGAATCACATTTTTGTTTTTTTGAAGTGGTGAAAATTTCCAAAATTCAGTATTATTTCTGTGTCAGTTGGCTTTTGATACCAATGACAGGCGAAATTATTTTTGCTGCTCACGTTCACCCTGTTATCAGAAACAGTCAAATCTCATTGATGTTCCTTCTTTCTAGAGTAAATTGCAGTTTTTGCAATTTTTAAGTATTCGTCCGGCTCACCATAAACTGTGCAGATAATGTCATCCAGATACATTTTGAAAAATTTCAGCCTCTCAGACTGCCCCTTTGTCTGTTGTTTGCTGCAATACGTAGATACCCAAACAACGTCCTGCATGTTGGTGTATTCCTATTTTGCTATCTATTGACATTCAGCATGAAACCTGTTTTGAATCACTAACATTCTACTCAATTTCGTCAGAAAGTCACTCTCCGGTTGCAGTCTTTGCAATTTCCCTTTTGATTTGCTCTGGAGATATTTTCACTGAGCTCTGGTTTTTGCAGTTATGCCTCTAACAAGTTCATCCACACGTTTGCTAGTACTAGAGCCAAATATGCATGCTTAGCTAGACCGTCTGAATGTACATACCAGATCCCGTTGCATTTAAAATTAACATTTTTCACCGCAATTTTAGGATCTCTCTAGCTATGTTTCTTGAGTAGATTTCTCTTAGAGCAATTTCTATAGGCTCTCCAACCGGCTTGTTGGTGTACAAACTTGGTATACTTGATACAAGTTGGAATACGTCAAGGGATACCATCTGCTCATTATCTTCAAGAGAGAGTTTTCTCTAAAAGTTTTCTAGCATCTTGCGTGTTGGTTTCAATGTTTGCGCCCCGGTAGTTTCTGGAATAATGATGTCAGAAATCTGCTTAAGTTTTCGTAGCTGCTACCAGGTATCGAACGAACAGGTCGGAGAGGTGTATCTTGTTTATTTTCTTTTGCCAGGCCATAAAACTTCGCTGGTTGTGAACCTGTTGACCTGAGTCTTTGATAAATTTTGTCACTTATTTTTCCTTGCTTCTCTGCTTCTTTGTTGCAGGCTGTTATTAATCTGTTTTTCATTTTTGATCACAATATCATCTTTTGCTCCATTGATTTTTTGAATCTGATCTGAGTTCAGCATCTCATCATGCTTTTTGGTAATCATGCGCTTTTTTGACCCCTATATGCATTGGGCTTTCGCTTACATATTTTGCATACCATTTTGCGGACGCCCTAATTTCACAAAGTTTCTCACCCTCAGTCAAACAGGGGAATCAACATCACAGAGGGGAATTAACATCAAAAGAAAGATTCCCCTGTGGGACAACACCTTGTTGATTGTTGTGGTACAGCGCATAATATTGAATGGGAAAACAAATGACAATGAAGCGATCTACATCAAAAACTTTAAAAGGAAAATAACTACGCGCGACGATTACTGGGGGGCGGGAAATGAGGTTGAAGTATTAGTTCAAACACAAAAAATTTGATTTATGAATTTGATAAATTATTCTGGTACATGTTAATTCAAAATTTTGTCAGCTCTAACAAAAACAAAAAAAACATAAAAGAATGAAAGTAAAACTCCTTTCCATGATTTGAAAACAGTACAACAGGGATTTTCAAAAATGATCGAATTATTTTTATTGCAATTAAGTGTAAAAAAATTGTTGTAAATGTGATTTCATTTGATAATTTTTTCAAAAATTCGTCGTTATTTTAAATCATTTCTCAGAATTAGAGTCAAAGACAAGTTTATATACTTTGTAAAAGATTTTACATGGTTGTTAAACCGGACGATGAACCCAATGTTGGTAAACGTTCATTTTTTTATATCAATTTAATTTTAATTGACATTTCCATCTTCTCTGCATTTTTCAACTTTCAGAAAAAAATTTATAATAATAAGTGCTCCTTTCCTCATAAAGTGCAGTCAGTCAACTCGGGACAACAAGTCATTATTATTATTTCTGAGAGTAGTCAAACTCAAGAATGTCAGCAAAGCCTTCGTAAAAGTACCCTATTTCGAGTTACTGAGAAAACCGGCCCAGGTTAGTGTAAAAAAATGCCTATTGGAGCTCCCCTTTGACTATCCTAAGAAAAGGAATTATTTTAGAGTAGACGACACAAATTCCGATGTTTTGGAGGTGCTGAGCGGAGTTCCTCAAAGGTCGTACTGGGTCCAACTTTGTTCTGTTTTTCATCAATGTCCTTCCAGACATTCTTGCTTTAGCTGAACCAAACATAATTGCAGACGACATGAAGCTTTTGGCTTTTAACGAAAACTACTAGGAATTATAAGACCATGTACATGATATTCTGAAGTCAGCATTGAAGAGCCTTTTGAGACTAGCTGTAAATATCATGTTGTACACTCAATTGTACGTTATAACAATGGGTGCTTCGCTGGCGGTAATTTTGGCAAGTTTTTGGATCAACTCGCATGACAAATCCTTGCACAAATTAAATGAGTGAAGCGAGAACAAATTGCCGAAATGAAAGGAATGTGCATTGATTGTAACCGACGCTTTTCTTTTTTTCTTTCCGATGAAAAGGAGATGAGTGCGAATTGCGCAAAAACTGGCTTCATGCAAACCGCCAAGGTACCACAGACACGGAGTATGAAAACATGCAGGAAATTGAATGGATCTTCCTATTTTGCAGAAAAAGGTACAACAGATTACATACAAGAATTCAAACTTTTCAAGAGGTATCTGGATGACATAGTGTGCACTGCAAGGGGAGCCCTCTAGATTACCTTGAGTATGAAAATTCCCTTCACAAGAACTTATTATGCAATCTTGAGACACCCAAGGGTATTGGAGAACTGGTAATTTCAGAATTCAACATAAACATAAGCGATCAAAAAAAACTAGTTGTCATTGGTATGAAAAATTGCTGACACCGGCATAATCCGAAACTTCCGTAGCTGTGCACCGTTACAACATAAGAAAAATGTAATTCATGGGACGGTAAATAGAAATTTCAATGCAACCAGAGACTGGCAAATTTTTGATAAAGCGTTTGAGAAAAATCGAGAGATCTGGACTGGAAATCACTATCGAAATTAGTGGTCTTCCAGTTTTGTTAATGAGACCTTTGATAAAATCTTCATGAAGGAAGAGATTACGCAAAAGCATCCCATAAATGAACAACATCTCAAAACAATTAAAAGTCTCAAAAATGAGCTCAAACTTATGTTTTTTGATCAATACATAGGAAAAATTACTCAAAATTTTGCAAGTAGACTGAAAAAATTGTGTGATATTCACATCAATTTCACAATGACAAAGTAAGTTTTTTTTGCCCAAACTGAAATCATCTTTCGATGAAAATGTGAAATTGCATGTGGTATATAGAGTTACATATAAGAGATGCAGTTTCATCTATGTTGACCCCACCAGCCAATAAGTTACCACTAGAATTTCGGAGCATCAAAAGAAAGATTCCCCTGTGGGACAGTACCTTGTTGAATGTTGTGGTACAGCGCATAATATTGAATGGGAGATTCTAGATTTTTGTCGCAGGGTTGAAAAACTAATGACAATGATGCGATCTAAATCAAAAAGCTGAAAAAGAAACAAAAAACGCGCGAAGAGTATTGGGGCGCGGGCACTGACAGTGAAGTATTAAATCAAATAAAAAAAATGAATTCTGAAATTCGAAAAATATCTGGGTACATGTTAATTCGCAATTTTGTCAACCCCAAAACTAAAAGGATAACAACAGATTGGAATCAAGGTAAGAACTATTTTTCAGGAAAAGAAAATAAAACAAAATACCTGGGTATTTCAAATAATGGGGAAAGAAGATTGAGATAATTTTAGTGTAATAAATGTAAACAAACTGTTGTGAAAATGATTTTAACTGTTAATTATTTCAAAAATTCAGTGTTATTTTAACACATTTCGTAGAATTCAATAAAGAGAGTCAAAGACCAGTTTATAGGCTTTGTGAATCATTTTATTTTATTGATAAACCTTTCGATGGACGCAATGTTCGAGGTCTTTGTTTTTATAATCATTTTAGAATAATTTTAATTAAGCGTTTTTTCGTCTCTGCAGATGTTCATTCAGTTGAGCACTCGGTCACTGTGCACCAGACGGAATTTGAAGCCGAGAAGTGTTTACGCTGACAAAACGTTGCACAGAGACCAGACTTTAGAAAGGATAAAAATTGGTAGTAAAGATCAATTGATTCTATGAAAACAGAGACTAAGGAAGAGCTAAGTGCGAAATACTTTGAGAGGTTTTCAGTGTTTTTGCATAATATTGGTAGGAATTTTATAGATTTACCAAGATGGTGCGTATTTTGGCCGCAAGCTTGCTTCACCACGCTGTAAATAGTCTCTCATATTCAAACAAAAACAATTTTTGGGGAATTTGACATCGGTTCCCAGATTCTCCTTCAAGAAAAACTCCAAAAACTGGTTCCAGAAAGCCAGAAATCTACTTCAAAAAGCGAAAAGTTCATTTTAGCAAGAAGAAAAACTTGGTAGATTGGCAGGATCTGATGAATAACACGATCGTAGTCACAACTAACAACCCTGCAGCGTGGTTCAGTTAATAACGTTTCTAAGAACGAACAACGACGTTTAAGTGCTATTGTTTACTGTCGACGGATAGGCACAAATGATATTTTTAGGAGCTGCTGATGTCTAGATGCTTCGTTACACTGATCATAAGCGTAACGAAGCATCTAATTTCGAGGAGGAAAGGGAAAACGCAGCCAAAAAAGCACTTCGAGTTGCATCAAGAAGCTGGGTTGGAGATAAAGACCCCTGGTGACAGTATTTCGCCATCAAAATAAAAATGAGGGCTGCAGACGAAACATGGCATGAGTTTGAGCAAAACGCAGAGCAAAGCTTGAGCCAAGGCAAGGAGGGTGCAACAGACACCGACTAAGGAGGGGCTCCTGAAATATTGGCTTTGATTGCCCCCTGTCCTTGAGCTTCTTTAATGCTGAAGACGTGGCTATGTGATTGCTGCTGCCAAAGAAGTGACTGTTGTATATTTCGATAAAAATCAAACTGTTAAAAACCTCTGTCTTGATTAGTCGAAAACCCTAATTAAGGTAACTAGCACAAAATACCGAATTGAGTTTTTAAAACGATGCATTAACAGTTATATCATTCAGAATAGTTTGAGATTTCGCGCTCCTAAAAACGAATTCTTCTGAAAAAGCGGGACACAGTTTTTAACTAAAACTCCTGAATTAAGAAATAAACAGTGCCGGAAAAGGCCTTAAAACGTTAAAAAAAAACTTGAAACAGATAGTAAATTTAGTGAGAATTTTAGACCCGAACTGATGCCATCCGTTGTTAGCAGCATTAGGCTGGAAATAGGGAATTACCCCGCAATGGTTCAAAACAGGGTTAATCGAAAACTTGATCAATTATCAGAAAGACAGGAGAGACCACAGCAAAATGGCTCCCATAGTAATGTTCTGATAATGGATGGCAGTTAACTTCCAAAATTAGTACTTGACGGACTATCGATGGGACCTATACACCAAGTTAGAGACCACTAGAATTTCGTAGCATCAAAAGAATTTTGAAGGAAACCGATTTGTCAACTTAAAATTATTTCCGATAATTAAAACAAACGTTTTCGAACTTTAGTTTCATCGTCAGGTTAAAACTGTTTTACAAATTAACAAAATAAAGTGAATATGTATTTATATTAGTCTGAGACCACACTTAGAGCAATTCTAGGAACTATTCTAAAAAATTCAATCAAAAATTTTTCCTTATATACAATATTTAGCCCATTTACAACTCATATTTACATCTGTTATCAATTTATTTAACAACATTCCTCTTCCGGATTTTTCGATTTTGGCTATGTTCTTGAATTTTTAGGGTTATTCCGAATTTGCCCTAAACTTAAGTATCCCTCTTGTGGAGGTTTCGCAAATTTCGTTTCGTCATGCACAAAATGTTTTTTGCCCTATGTATCCTCATATAGCCGAAATTATAATTTGAACTATTATTTTAACGTGAGTTCCCGCCGCCTATATTCATCGCGTGTGTTTAGTACTGGCTTCAGCTTGCTGATGTATATAGCTTCGATAACATCTAATTTTTCTGCTGTCCGACAGGCGTCCAGAAATTTCCATTCAATGTCATTCTTGGCGCCACGACATCCAACCAGATGTTGATGTCTGTGAATCCCCATCTGTGAATCCTTCTTTTGATGTTCTGTTATCCTTGTGGTAACATGCCGGCTTGTTTGCCCAACATTGATGGATCCGCATCCATTACATTAAATCTCATATACCACCTGGGATTTCAGGCCTCTATCGAAAGATGATTTCAGGCTGGGGAGGCATGATCTTAATTTTCGCTTTGTAAAATCCACTTACAATTCACATAGTTTCTTCAATTTGCGTGCAAAGCTTTGAGTAAGGTTGCCTCTGTTTTATAGAAAAATTGTTTGTTTAACATGGATCTATTCTTGTTTTTTGAAGCTCTTTTGGTGTTGTTTTCAACTGATCTTTACTGCTAAAAATTATCTTCTCTAAAATGTGGTTCACTATTTTTGAATACCATTCATCTGCATACTGATTTTTTGGTCCAGCATGTTTTGTTGTTTTCAAGCGCTTTATCGAAGGCCAACCAATTAAATGTTGCATTCAAAACACTGTGAACCGGCCATTGAAGCACATTTTTGTTTTTTTGAAGCGGTGAAAATTGTCAAAATTCAGTATTATTTCTGTGTCAGTCGGTTTTTGATACCAATGACAGGCGAAATTGTTTTTGCTGCTCAAGTTCACCCTGATATCAGGAACAGCCAAATCTCATTCCATGTTCCTTCTTTCTAGATTAAATTGCAGTTTTTGCAATTTTTAAGTATTCGTCCGGCTCACCATGAACTGTGCAGATGATGTCATCCAGATACATTTTGAACAATTTCAGCCTCTCAGACTGCGCCTTTGTCTGTTGTTTGCTGCAATACGTAGATATCCAAACAACATCCTGCATGTTGGTGTATTCCTCTTTTGCTATCTATTGACATTCAGCATGAAACCTGTTATGAATCACTAACATTCTACTCAATTTCGTCAGAAAGTCACTCTCCGGTTGCAGTCTTTGCAATTTCCCTTTTGATTTGCTCTGGAGATATTTTCACTGAGCTCTGGTTTTTGCAGTTATGCCTCAAAAAAGTTTATCCACAGGTTTGCTAGTACTAGAGCCAAATATGCATGCTTAGCTAGACCGTCTGAATGTACATACCAGATCCCGTTGCATTTAAAATTAACATTTTTCACCGCAATTTTAGGATCTCTCTAGCTATGTTTCTTGAGTAGATTTCTCTTAGAGCAATTTCTATAGGCTCTCCAACCAGCTTGTTGGTGTACAAACTTGGTATACTTGATACAAGTTGGAATACGTCAAGGGATACCATCTGCTCATTATCTTCAAGAGAGAGTTACTCTTAAAATTTTCTAGCATCTTGCGTGTTGGTTTCAATGTTTGCGCCCCGGTAGTTTCTGGAATAATGATGTCAGAAATCTGCTTAAGTTTTCGTAGCTGCTACCAGGTATCGAACGAACAGGTCGGAGAGGTGTATCTTGTTTATTTTCCTTTGCCAGGCCATAAAACTTTGCTCTTTGTGAACCTGTTGACCTGAGTCTTTGATAAATTTTGTCACTTATTTTTCCTTGCTCCATCAATTGTTGCAGGCTCTTATTGATCTGTTTTTCATTTTTGATCACAATACCATCTTTTGCTCCATTGATTTTTTGAAACTGATCTGAGTTCAGCATCTCATCATGTTTCTCCCTGTACCTTGACTTCTTCATCACACAGAAACCGCAGCCTTTGTCAAATGGTACCGCCAGCAAATCATTGGCTTTTAGGTAATCATGCGCTTTTTTGACCCCTATATGCATTGGGTTTTCGCTTACATATTTTGCATACCATTTTGCGGACGCCTTAATTTCACAAAGCTTCTCACCCTCAGTCAAACAGGGGAATCAACATCACACAGGGGAATTAACATCAAAAGAAAGATTCCCCTGTGGGACAACACCTTGTTGATTGTTGTGGTACAGCGCATAATATTGAATGGGAGAATCTAGATTCATGTCGCAGAATTGAAAAAAATGACAATGAAGCGATCTACATCAAAAACTTTAAAAGGAAAATAACTACACGCGACGATTACTGGGGGCGGGAAATGACGTTGAAGTATTAGTTCAAACACAAAAAATTTGATTCAAGAATTTGAAAAATTATTCTGGTACATGTTAATTCAAAATTTTGTCAGCTCTAACAAAAACAAAAAAAAACAAAGAAGAATGAAAGTAAAACTCCTTTCCATGATTTGAAAACAGTACAACAGGAATTTTCAAAAATGATCGAATTATTTTTATTGCAATTAAGTGTAAAAAAATTGTTGTAACTGTAATTTCATTTGATAATTTTTTCAAAAATTCGTCGTTATTTTAAATCATTTCTCAGAATTAGAGTCAAAGACAAGTTTATATACTTTGTAAATGATTTTACATGGTTGTTAAACCGGACGATGAACGCAATGTTGGTAAACGTTCGTTTTTTTATATCAATTTAATTTCGATTGACATTTCCATCTTCTCTGCATTTTCCAACTTTCAGAAAAAAATTTATAATAATAAGTGCTCCTTTCCTCATAAAGTGCAGTCAGTCAACTCGGGACAACAAGTCATTATTATTATTTCTGAGAGTAGTCAAATTCAAGAATGTCAGCAAAGCCTTCGTAAAAGTACCCTATTTCGAGTTACTGAGAAAACCGGCCCAGGTTAGTGTAAGAAAATGCCTATTGGAGCTACCCTTTGACTATCCTAAGAAAAGGAATTATGTTAGAGTAGACGACACAAATTCCGATGTTCTGGAGGTGCTGAGCGGAGTTCCTCAAAGGTCGTACTGGGTCCGACTTTGTTCTGTTTTTCATCAATGTCCTTGCAGACATTCTTGCTTTAGCTGAACCAAACATAATTGCAGACGACATGAAGCTTTTTGCTTTTAACGAAAACTACTAGGAATTACAAGACCATGTACATGATATTCTGAGGTCAGCTTTGAAGAGCCTTTTGAGACTAGCTGTAAATATCATGTTGTACACTCAATTGTATGTAATAACAATGGGTGCTTCGCTGGTGGTAATTTTGGCAAGTTTTTGGATCAACTCGCATGACAAATCCTTGCACAATTTAAATGAGTGAAGCGAAAACAAATTGCTGAAATGAAAGGAATGTGCATTGATTGTAACCGACGCTTTTCTTTCCGAGGAAAAGGAGATGAGTGCGAATCGCGCAAAAACTGGCTTCATGCAAACCGCCAAGGTACCACAGACACGGAGTATGAAAACATGCAGGAAATTGAATGGATCTTTCTATTTTGCAGAAAAAGGTTCAACAGATTACATACAAGAATTCAAACTTTTCAAGAGGTATGTGGATGACATAGTGTGCACTGCAAGGGGAGCCCTCTAGATTACCTTGAGTATGAAAATTCCCTTCACAAGAACTTATTATTCAATCTTGAGACACCCAAGGGTATTGGAGAACTGGTAATTTCAGAAATCAACATAAACATAAGCGATCAAAAAAACCAGTTGTCATTGGTATGAAAAATTGCTGACACCGGCATAATCCAAAACTTCCGTAGCTGTGCACCGTTACGACATAGGAAAAATGTAATTCATGGGATGGTACATAGAAATTTCAATGCAACCAGAGACTGGCAAATCTTTGATAAAGCGTTTGAGAAAAATCGAGAGATCTGGACTGGAAATCACTATCGAAATTAGTGGTCTTCCAGTTTTGTTAATGAGACCTTTGATAAAATCTTCATGAAGGAAGAGATTACGCAAAAGCATCCCATAAATGAACAACATCTCAAAACAATTAAAAGTCTCAAAAATCAGCTCAAACTGATGTTTTTTGATCAATACAGAGGAAACATTACTCAAAATTTTGCAAGTAGACTGAAAAAATTGTGTGATATTCACATCAATTTCACAATGACAAAATAAGTTCTTTTTTGCCCAAACTGAAATCATCTTTCGATGAAAATGTGAAATCGCATGAGGTATATAGAGTTACATATAATGGAAGCAGTTTCATCTATGTTGACCCCACCAGCCAATAAGTTACCACTAGAATTTCGGAGCATCAAAAGAAAGATTCCCCTGTGGGACAGTACCTTGTTGACTGTTGTGGTACAGCGCATAATATTGAATGGGAGATTCTAGATTCATGTCGCAGGGTTGAAAAACTAATGACAATGATGCGATCTACATCAAAAAGCTGAAAAAGAAACAAAAAACGCGCGAAGAGTAATGGGGCGCGGGCACTGACAGTGAAGTATTAAATCAAATAAAAAAAAATGAATTCTGAAACTCGAAAAATATTTTTGTACATTTTAATTCGCAATTTTGTCAACCCCAAAACTAAAAGCATAACAACAAATTGGAATCAAAGTAAGAACTCTTTTTCAGGAAAAGAAAATAAAACTATATACCTGGGTATTTCAAATAATGGGGAAAGAAGATTGAGATAACTTTGGTATAATAAATGTAAACAAACTGTTGTGAAAATGATTTTAACTGTTAATTATTTCAAAAATTCAGTGTTATTTTAACACATTTTGTAGAATTCGATAAAGAGAGTCAAAGACCAGTTTTTAGGCTTTGTGAATAATTTTATTTTATTGGTAAACCTTTCGATGGACGCAATGTTCGAGATCTTTGTTTTTATAATCATTTTAGAATAATTTTAATAAAGCGTTTTTTCGTCTCTGCAGATGTTCATTCAGTTGAGCACTCGGTCACTGTGCACCAGACGGAATTTGAAGCCGAGAAGTGTTTACGCTGACAAAACGTTGCACAGAGACCAGACTTTAGAAAGGATAAAAATTGGTAGTAAAGATCAATTGATTCTATGAAAACAGAGACTAAGGAAGAGCTAAGTGCGAAATACTTTGAGAGGTTTTCAGTGTTTTTGCATAATAATTGGTAGGAATTTTATAGATTTACTAAGATGGTGCGTATTTTGGCCGCAAGCTTGCTTCACCACGCTGTAAATAGTCTCTCATATTCGAACAAAAACAATTTTTGGGGAATGTGACATCGGTTCCCAGATTCTCCTTCAAGACAAACTCCAAAAACTGGTTCAAGAATGCCAGAAATCTACTTCAAAAAGCAAAAAGTTCATTTGAGCTAGAAGAAAAACTTGGTAGATTGGCAGGATCTGATGAATAACACGATCGTAGTCACAACTAACAACCCTGCAGCGTGGTTCAGTTAATAACGTTTCTAAGAACGAACAACAACGTTTAAGTGCTATTGTTTACTGTCGACGGATAGGCACAAATGATATTTTTAGGAGCTGCTGATGTCTAGATGCTTCCTTACACTGATCATAAGCGTAACGAAGCATCTAATTTCGAGGAGGAAAGGGAAAACGCAGCCAAAAAAGAACTTCGAGTTGCATCAAGAAGCTGGTTTGGAGATAAAGACCCCCTGGTGACAGTATTTCTCCATCAAAATAAAAATGAGGGCTGCAGAGGAAACATGGCATGAATTTGGGCAAAAGGCAGAGCAAAGCTTGAGCCAAGGCAAGGAAGGTGCAACAGACACCGACTAAGGAGGGGCTCCTGAAAAATTGGCTTTGATTGCCCCCTGTCCTTGAGCTTCTTTGCTGCTGAAGACGTGGCTATGTGATTGCTGCTGCCAAAGAAGTGACTTTTGTATATTTCGATAAAAATCAAACTGTTACAAACTCTGTCTTGTTTAGTCGAAAACCCTAATTAAGGTAACTAGCACAAAATAACGAATTGAGTTTTTAAAACCATGCATTAACAGTTATATCATTCAGAATAGTTTGAGATTTCGCGCTCCTAAAAACGAGTTTTTCTGAAAAATCGGGGCACAGTTTTCAATTAAAAGTCCTGAATTAAGAATTAAACAGTGCGGGAAAAGGCCTTAAAACGTTAAAGAAAAAACTTGAAACAGATAGGAGTAAATTTAGTGAGACCCGAACTGATGCCATCCGTTGTTAGCAGCATTAGGCTTGAAATAAGGAATTACCCCGCAATGGTTCAAAACAGAGTTAATCGAAAACTTGATCAATTATCAGAAAGACAGGAGAGACCACAGCAAAATGGCTTCCATAGTAATGTTCTGATAATGGATGGCAGTTAACTCCCAAAATTTGTACTTGACGGACTATCGATGGGACCTATACACCAAGTAAGAGACAAGTTTAGTGAGGTGCACTTTCTCAAAGACTTTGACAATATTGTACGTTAATTACGCGAGAAAAAAATGGAGGTTGAGAAGTATTGTGAAATTGAGGCCTCCACGATATGGCATGCAAAAATTGTAAATGAAACCCCATGGGATAGAGGGGTCAAAAATGTGGATAGTTACCTATAATCCGAAGTTTTGTTGGCGGTAGCTTATAACGAAGGCAGCGGTTTCTTTGTGACGAAGAAGTCAACGTACAGAGAAAAACTTGATGATGTGTTAATCTAGGATCAGTTTCAATCAATGGAGCAAATAACAAAATTGCGAACAAAAATGAAAAAAAGTTAAATCTCAGCCTGCAACAATTGTTTAAGCAGGGGAAAATTAGTGACAAAATTATCAAAGACTCAGGTCAACAGGTTCACAACCAGCGAGGCGTTATGGCTTGGCAAAGGTACATAAAAAAGATACACATCTCCGACTAGTTTTTTCGATACCTGGTAGCAGCTACGAAAACTTGCACAGTTATTCCAGAAACTAACAGGCAAAAACATTGAAACCAACACGCAAGATGCTAGAAAAACTTTAGAGTAACTCTCTTTTGAAGATAACGAGCAGATGGTATCCGTTGACGTATTCCAACTTGTATCAAGTATACCAAGTTTGTACACCAACAAGCCGGTTGGAGAGCCCATAGAAATTGCTCTGAGAGAACTCTATTAAAAAACCTAGCTACAGAGATCCTAAAATTCCGTAATTGAAAGTTTATCAACACCAGCGGTGGAAAATGTTAATTTTAAATGCAACGGGATCTGGTATGTACAATCAGACGGTCCAGCTGAGCATGCATATTTGGCTCTATTACTAGCAAACGCGATGATAAACTTGTTTGAGGCATAACTGCAAACACCAGAGCTCAGTGAAAATATCTCCAGTGCAAATCAAAAGGGAAATTGCAAAGACTGCAACCGGAGAGTGACTTTCAGACGAAATTGAGTAGAATGTTAGTCATTCAAAACAAGTTTCATGCTGAATGTCAATAGATTGCAAATGAGGAATACACCAACATGCATGATGTTGTTTAGATTTCTACATATTGCGGCAATCAACAGACATAGGGGCAGTCTGAGAGGATGAAAGTGTTCAAAATGTATCTGGATGACATTATCTGCACAATTCATGGTGAGCCGGAGGAATACTTAAAAATTGCAAAAACTGCAATGTACTCTAGAAAGAAGGAACATGGAATGAGATTTGGCTGTTCCTGATATCAAGGTGAACGTAAGCAGCAAAAACAATTTCGCCTGTCATTGGTATCAAAAACCAACTGACACAAAAATAATACTGAACTTTGACAATTTTCACCGCCTCAAAAAAACGAAAATGTGATTCAATGGACAGTGTTTTGAATGCAACATCTAATTGGTTGGCCTTCGATAAGGCATTTGAAAAGAACAAAACATGCTGGACCAAAAATCAGTATGCAGATGAATGGTCTTCAAAAATAGTGAACCAGAATTTAGAGAAGATAATATTTGGCAGTAAAGATCAATTGAAAACAACACTAAAAGAGCTTCAAAAAACAAGAATAGATCCATGATAAACCAACAATTTTTCTATAAAACAGAGGCAACCTTAATCAAAGTTTTGCAAGCAAATTGAAGAAGCTTCAAAAAGAACAGGTTTTTGTGTAAGAAAAACCCAAGCCATTTTAGAAAGATATATATTCAACAGAGCATGGAATTAGACGGAAAGATTGGTTCTTTTCACGTATCTTCTGTCTGATTTTGAATACATTTTGGCGCTTTGTTATATAATTATTTGATGTTTTCACGTACAGTAAAATTTAAATTTGATGTTATCCGCAAACATAAACTGCTTCTGGCCAGTTTTCAATCTATCTTTAAACAAAAAAAACCAAGAAATTTTAAAACTTCTTCTTGTGGTACAGAATGATAAGTATTTAAGCGATCAAAAACGTAATTCACAAGATTTGTTTTCCTGACTCGGGTGGAATAGATTTAAACACTCCCGTACCGAAGTCCAAGTGTAAATCAGTACTGGGCAATTGTAAATGCGAGTCTCCCATGTAACAATTTTTACTCGCTTTCTCGTTTAAAATTTGCTTCCTCGAAGCGTATAATAGCGGCGAAAAGAAGAACGTGTGGCAGTCATGTTGGCACAGGAAGGAGAACGAACGTCTAAAGAGCGGAAGATTGCGTGCCGCTTGCCGTAGGGAACTTTCGTTTTGCACTTGGCCCAAGTCTGACCATTGTGAAATCAGACTGAAAGCAAGTCTGACAGGGCAAAAAAGTGACATGAATCAGTCTATGATTCAGTAATGATGAGGAATTGCAATTAAACTGGTCCACTACTGCTAAGCGCACTTGGAGTTAAGCACGGCTTATTACTTCGTTTGCAGAAAAATACACAATTTTAAATTTTCAATTCATGCAGTTCTCATTATTAGTTTTAAGGTTGGCATAGATAAGAAAATAAAAACAATTCAGTTTCCGCACACAATCATTACTTAATGCACAGATGACATCTACCCGGAGCATTTCATATTGATTAAAACCTGACGTGTTAACCGCACCGTTTTTTTTAATAACCTGAAAAAATTGTGCTTTCATTTGAACATTTTTTTCAAGTCGTACTAAACTTAACAACACTTTGACCGTGAAATCCCAATGGCTAAAATGATTTTTCTAACCTGCTCACGGAAAGTTACGATACACTGTTTTACATCCAATAATAAACAATACAAACGAATCCCTGTAATTTTATTTCTTTTTAAAAAAAAAGAAGAAATAAGTATAGCATATATGCAGACCCTTCGTGTGATGAAAAAAAAGAATAGACATCCCTTGAACAGTTATTATCTAGTTATGGAATGGAAAAAGAAACAAGTATTTAGAGTTTGAGTTGCAGACAGGAGTCTGCCGTAAATCTGATAAATATCATTTGAAGTCAAGTAATTTGGATATACATAATGAGAACAGTTTTAGGTTATGAGGCATATTTAAACAAGAAAGTATAAGCAAAGTTACACTCTAAAAAAATTGCAGGTAAATTGATTATAAATTGCAGATAAATTTACCTAGATTTTGCAAAAAAATTATTCTTTAATACAACTCACATAGAACTTATCTGCAAACAAACTACATTACCTGCAATTGTAGGTAAAATTTACTGCAAGTTACCTAGAAATTGCCATTACACTCTCCTAGAAATTTACCTGCAAAAAGACTTTCTAGGTAAATTTAACTGCAAAAAACATGCGCAAATTGCAGATAAGTTTTCCTAGAATTTCATTTTTAAAAATAGAGTTCTAGGTAATATTAAATCCGATCTAACTTGCAGGAAATTTTACCTAGAAATGCAGGTAATTTAGTGTGTTTGCAGGTAAATTCTAGGTGAGTTGCATTTAAGAACAATTTACTTGCAAAATCAAGGTAAATTTGTCTGCAATGAATAAACAATTTACATGCAGAAACTAGGCGGAAAAGGCATAAGTGAGCAGCTTCAGTCGGCTGTGCAAAAAATCTGGTACGACAAGGTTATTGGTTTTGCATTTCCCATTGTATTGTAGTTTTAACGTGTGTCTCAGCTCGCCATGCTTATAGTACAAGACTTATACAAAACCACCAGTGGGAAGGCGCCCACAAGTTTTCAACAGTAGGATCGAGGATGGCCATTTTGAAGCACAAACAATTATAATCAGGGGAAGCAAAATTTGTTACGTGCTGAGTTACATCTTTTACATGAATAAAACCTGAGTTGGAACAAATTAAAGGCTCTGGAAAAACGAATGGCCACCCAAGATCCAATTTCCAAAAGAATAGACATCAGGTTTTTTCCGGAGCAATGCAAAGGAACAACAGACAACCATAAACACAAGTACTTACCTTAACGACCATAGAGAATTTCAACGTGATAGGGTGCAGCAATATGAACAAGTTACTCTAGTTGTCAGGCAGAACACTCTTCCAATTTTTACCTAAACGATACAAATTACCCCAGAAAACAGTTTTCTGCCTCGACAAAGTTCTGCTAAGCGTATACATTCTATTCCTCTCAAATCAGGTTCCCTGGTCTAATAGTGTTCTACTTTCCCCTTTGAGTGTTTATTATTTTTGTTTTCGTGCTTATGAACCTTTATTATAGCGCTATGTAAATCAGATTGCTTTGATTAACGACCCTCGACATTGAACACATAAAGTTTGGTTATCAAGTCGTTGAACAATATCTGATGGTCTTTATATTAGTCTGCCAGGTAACCGATAGCAACTAACATTGTTGTCAATTATGACAGAGATCTTTTTGGATCGACCGACAGCTTTTTGACGATCGCAAAATGACCTTTCTCTAAAGTGCTGGTGAAAAAAAGAAGGAAAAAGTCCCTTCCGTTTTTACAATTTACAAGCAATGTTATCAATTATGACGAAGATGTTTTTGGGACGATGCATAGTTTTTTGAAGATCGCTAAAAGTTCTTTCTTAAAATCGCAAGAGATTATACAGAGGAGAATATTTGATTCGTGGTCACAATTTTCTACATTAATTTCCCGCCCCCTTATTATATGAACAGTAAGTTTTAGCCATCTAAACAAAAATAAACAGCCAAGAAGACCACGCCAAAAATTAGTTACCGACAGCAAGGATTATAGCTGATAGAGCATAATAATTTCTGCTGAAATTTCCCTGTTTACTGCTCGGACTGACTTTGTATCCTTCTAATCTTCCATTGAAGAAAATTATCCAAACTTCAATTAGAGTTTTTAAATGTTTTTTTCCACTTCAAAGTATACATACTCAATATAATAATGTTGTTTGAGTTTGCAGGTAACTTCTAGGTAACCTATTCTAAGCAAATTGAACGTATTTTTTTTGAAGGTAATTTTGCAGGTAATGTTACCTCCAAGTTTGTTTCCCTCAAATGTTGCAGTTAAATTTACCTAGACATTAGAGTGTATAGAAGAGTTCACAGCTCTGAAACCAAAAAATATAGCTTGACCCAGCTTCAGGTGTGCGTTATTGACCAGTCAGTTAAAAATGCATGGGGGAAAATGAAGTGCGTTTTACAATGGTCGAGCAACCCAATAAAGTCTGCCTCCACGGTCTGCGGCCTGGCTAAAGTCTGAGCACTAACGAGCTAAATTCTGATCATGACCATATGGACTGAATGGGTCTGATCATTAACAAGCTTAAGTCTGATCTTTAACGAGCTTAAGTCTGATCATGACTATCTGGTCTGATCATTAACAAGCTTAAGTCAGATCATTAACGAGCTAAATCTGATCACGACTCGATGGTCTGAATGGGTCTGATTATTAACGAGCTAAAGTCTGATTGTGACTCTATGGTATGAATGGGTCTAATTCTTAACAAGCTTAAGTCGAAAAATTTTTATTATGTCTTCAGAAACTTTTCATCAACGAGAAATGCCTAAAAAAATCAGGAAGTAACCCTGGAAAATGGAAATAAAGCTTAAATTGAAAACCAAACTATAAACTATAAAAAGAGACAAAAACGAGTGCCGCGTTTAAATTAGAGCCAAAAACTAGCAAATTTTTAAAAAACGAGCTAAAGTCTGATCATGGCTGGTTATGGTTTACATGAGTCTGATCCTTAAAGCGCACCTCAGACAGGGCAGTACTAGAATAAAAATAGAAAAAGAGATTAAGAAAGAAGATAACGGAAAGCATTTTGAATAATATAATAAATTATTGTATGGTGAGAGAAGAAATACTATTACTGAACTTATACAACACAAAATAATAATATTAATAATAATAATAATAATAATAATAATAATAATAATAATAATAATAATAATAATAACAATAATAATAATAATAATAATAATAATAATAATAATAATAATAATAATAATAATAATAATAATAATAATAATATTAATAAGAATAATAATAATAATAATAATAATAATAATAATAATAATAATAATAATAATAATAATAATAATAATAATAATAATAATAATAATAATAATAATAATAATATTAATAATAATAATAATAATAATAATAATAATAATAATAAAAATAATAATAATAATAATAATAATAATAATAATAATAATATAATAATAATAATAAAAAATAATAATAACAATAATAGCAATAAAACAATAATAATTATGATAATAATAATAATAATAATAAAATAATAGTAATAATATTAAAAATAATAATAATAATAATAATAGTAATAATAATAATAATAATAATAATAATAATAATAATAATAATAATAATAATAATAATAATAAAAATAATAGTAATAATAATAATAATAATAATAATATTAATAATAATAATAATAATAATAATAATAATAATAATAATAATAATAATAATAATAATAAAAATAATAATAATAATAATAATAATAATAATAATAATAATAATAAAAAATAATAATACTAATAATAATAATAATAGTAATAATAATAATAATAATAATTTTAAGAGTTGGTTGAATTTTATAATGAGCGTGTCGAAGAGATTTGGTGGTTGTTTTTATTTTCTTGCGTCTTTTGAAAAGAAGCTGGTTGATTGGGTACTGTTTGCGTCTTATTTGTGAAAAATCATCTCTTTTCTGCGATCGTGATTAATCACGTTTTAGGGTATTTTAAAAGGTCGATTTGTCCAGATAGCACCCTATTCTTATTCCCCACTGACGAGTACTCTGACATATATTCTAGGATGCCCCGTCGTCTTCGTGTGAATTTACATATGGAGATTGACAGGACTCTTTTTTTTAAGTAATTTGCAAGATCCCAACCAGAAATGAAAGTTAAGGCACAATGGGGTATGTGCTGAATGGAAAGTGCGACCAAAACGTAAAACAACTTTTGGCCCTTGTTTGCACCGGAACCTCTGTCCGCGACTCAATTCAATCTCCACCATACTTAGTCTGGGCTCCAGACGTGGCCCTACGCATTCTGGTTATTGGCTTTCCCGAGACAGGTTGTTCTATCTGTGTCCAGTATATGTTTCCAGACTATGTAAATTTGAACGCACGGGGGCGTTCATCTGGGTCTGGACATATCGACTTTCCGTCTGGGACCTCAATCTGGGTAGTCGTGATCCAAGTTCGGCTGATTTGGAAAATGACATGAATTAGCAATGATTTAAAAATTACACAATTTGCGTTGAGAATTTAAAAGTTCCGCTCACCAGGCGAACAGTTTTATATTCTATTATAGTCCAGACGAAAAGACACAAGGAAATTTCTAAAATGTTTGAGGTTATGCAAGCGTCAGCAAACGGCAGAATGTTCGCTTCGGTAGGCTTGGTACCATTTTTAATTTTGATGTCGACAGAATAGATTCAGCCCATCATTTTTTTTACAAATGATTGATTGCTTGGGAGTTATTTATTAGTTATTTCCACTGTAAGGAAAATATTATCAGTCATACTTGATGTAAATTAGTTTTCAAATAATACTTGAAAGGTACAAGTGAAGAGTTCGTTAAGGGACCGAGACGATTTAGTTAAGGAGAAATGTTTATAAAAAGGAAAAAAGGGATAATTTTGGGTTCAACTGTATCACTCCAAAACGAATATTGATCAAAAGCGCCAAATATTTGTTTAAAAATTTTTTTTATAGGGAACAACGGGATGAAAAAAATTGAACACCGGATAAGGTTAATCAATGATCTTCTGACATCCGAATTTTTCAAGGGGTAGAAATTATAATGGATATGTGCTACAGTGTGAATGCAGAGCCGCATAAAAGCAGGCAAAAAGTTATATAAGAGTTATGTAATCTTAAATAACACATTGTTAACGGTCACAATCAAGACAATGTATAGTATTTGCAATGTTTAATGTAATAAACTGTACTAAAAATAAGATCAGGTGGTACACTCCAGGGAAGTACAGAAATCACAAAAAAAAATCAAATATATCTCGTACCTACAACACCTTGATAAAATAAAGACATTATAGAAGTGTTTTTTTAAGACAAAAGAGAACTTATCTTTGCTGCACAAAACTATACCAAAGATCTAGTTATGTGTGCAATAGAATACCTCTGCTGCTATTAATTAATGGGTCTTGAATGTCAGAAGCCCGATAGAAAACCAACTTAAAGCCAAAAGCACAAAAAATGGACTGGCATTTGGATGAAAAGGTAGGTCTAACTCTCAAAACTACGATATAAACAAAAAAATGCAACCCTTTTTTATAACCCAAATCAGTCGTCTCTATATACATTGTGGGCGCGGGAAACACAAGTTAATAGTATTACTTAAATATTTTGTTCACACTAGTTTGATAGAGAAAACAGTTTAATTAGGTAGAGTCACTAGGAGATATATCAAAACAAGCAACGAGGATTAGCATTTGTCAGCTCTGAGGCGAAGAATAGAAAAGCAAACAATTTTACAAAATTTGCATTGTGAAGCAAGGCATTTCTGGGAAAACCAAGTTGTGGACGAAATTTCAGGGATTCTTCTGACTTTGTTTCGAAACATTCAAAAAACGGCCCGATAACCGTAGCTCTGAGGTGCAGAGCAAACCAGACTGAAAAAGGAAACGGCAGCCAGCAAAGCTATCAAGTAAAGAAACAGAAAAATGAGAATTCAAGATGATTGGAGAACTTCAGTATAAGTTGCTTTGAAGGCAAAATTCTCTTGATGCGGGTGATGGACCACAAGACCGGTCTGAAATCCAGAACTCTGCGGTGCAGTGCAAACCAGACCGGAAAAGTGGCTGCAGTAGGTCGTAGATAGTTATCAAAAAAGTGGAATCATAAGCTTACTAGGGACAATATTCAAAGCAAGAAACAACCTATGAAATAGATTTTCATAGTACGCATTAAAGAACATCGAAAGGAACAAACAGGAAGCAAAAAGTACCCCGTCCCCCATTACAGCGAAAAGACGCCCTACGGCGCAACCAAATACCTCGTCAAAACCATATTTGGGAACTATTTTTGAGCGTTGCCGTGAAACCCAGAGCATTGGCGAAAATCAATTTGCAATGAACACATGAATGAAGTTACGGCTCAGACCTATATGACTGAAATCAGAAAGTGTGAAAATAGCCAACGCTTTAAAACAGCTCACCGGACTTTCCATCTACTTTTTCAAACCAGAAGTCTACAACAAACAACCATTAATCTTTTTGTGAATTGAAATGAAATGTCTTACTCATTAAACGAAGGGACACTAATCAATTTCAATAAACCTGATTTGTTCTCTTCGATGTTTTGTGACTACCGAAGACAATGTTTGTATATAATTTTGTTTGGCAAAGTTGGACCAAATGTCTTAAGAGGTGTATAAAGTTCCCATAAGAAAGAGTTTTTCCTTCAATTGCATTTGAAAGGTGCATTTCTGACCCAGAAACGTTACGATATCAAGTTTCCGAAATTTTACCCCATTGAATATAAGGTAAAATTAACATAAAGTTTTCGTTAGTTTGACCCTAAAACAGTTTTCCGAACTCTATTAAAGTAATTTTACATTAAATTTTTGAATGTATTCAACAATTATCATTTGAAATGTAAACACAGGAGATAGATAATTGAAATTCATTTTGATTAAAAGTAGCTTCAAGGATGTGTTGTATGCCAGTTGGTTTTGTTCTATCTTTTAACCCAAATCAGTTGTCTCTATATACATTGTGGGCTCGAGAAACACAAGTTAATAGTATTACTTAAAAATTTTGTTCACACTAGTTTGATAGAGAAAACAGTTTAATTAGGTAGAGTCACTAGGAGATATATCAAAACAAGCAACGAGGATTAGCATTTGTCAGCTCTGAGGCTCAGAATAGAAAAGCAAACAACTTTACAAAATTTGCATTGTGAAGCAAGGCATTTCTGGGAAAACCAAGTTGTGGACGAAATTTCAGGGATTCTTCTGACTTTGTTTCGAAACATTCAAAAAACGGCCCGATAACCGTAGCTCTGCGGTGCAGAGCAAACCAGACTTAAAAAGGAAACGGCAGCCTGCAAAGCTATCAAGTAAAGAAACAGAAAGTTGAGATTTCAAGATGAGCGGAAGACTTCAGTAAAATTTTGCTTTGAAATAAAAAATTCTCTCGATGCGGGTTATGGACCACAAGACCGGTCTGAAATCCAGAACTCTGCGGTGCAGTGCAAACAAGACCGGAATAGTGGCTCCAGTGGGTCGAGATAGCTAGCAAAATTGGAATCATAAGCTTACTAGGGACAAAAATCAAAGCAAGAAACAACCTATGAAAGAGATTTTCATCATACGCATTAAAGAACATCGAAGAGAACAAACAGGAAGCAAAAAGTACCCCGTTCTTATTCCAACGAAAAGACGCCCTACGGCGCATTCAAATACATCACCAAAACCATATTTATGAACTATTTTTGAATGTTGCCGTGAAACCCAGGGCATTGGCGAAAAAAAATTTGCAATGAACACATGAATGAAGTTACGACTCAGACCTATATGACTGAAGTCAGAAAGTGTGAAAATGGCCAACGCTTAAAAACAGCTCGCCGGACTTTCCATCTACTTTTTGAAACCAGAACTCTGCGACAAACAACCATTAAATATTTTGTGAATTGAAATGAAATGTCTTACTCATTAAACGAAGGGACACTATTCAGTTTCAATAAACCTGATTTGTTCTCTTCGCTTTTTCGTGACCACCGAAGACAATGTTTGTATACAATTTTGTTTGGCAAAGTTTAACCAAATGTCTTAAGAGGTGTATAAATTTCCCATAAAGAGTTTTTCCTTCAATTTCATTTAAAACGTGCCTTTTCAACCCCAATACGTTACGATATCAAATTTCGGAAATTTTACCCCAACTGAATATAAGGTAAAATTAACATAAAGTTTTCGTTAGTTTTACCCTAAAACAGTTTTCCCAACTCTGTTAAAGTAATTTTACATTAAATTTTGAATGTATTCAACAACGATCGTTTGAAATGTAAACACAAGACATAGATAATTGAAATTCTGCTGATTAAAAGTAGCTTGAAGAATGTGTTGTATACCAGTTGATTTTGTTCTATCTTTTGAAATCTCAAAAATGGATCTCATTTTGACTTGCACTATAAAACAGTAATCGTGCGTGAGTCTTGCAATATTCGGATCTCTTCTGTTTCGACCCCCTCAGCTTAGTGAGCATAAATTTTTTATGACCCTCATGCGCACGTGCTATTTCTTACATAGTAACGTGCTATATAACAACATAAAATTTGTAATTTGGGGTCATAAAAAACACTGGGGGGGGGGCGAAAGAGAATAGATCCCCTTGTTTTGTCTTGCAAGATCGCGCAAAATTACCTTTGCATTGCAAGACTGGATCTATTCTGTTTTGCCCCCCCCCAGCTTAGTGAGTTTATATTTTTTACTCCCCCAGGTGCACGTGCTATTTTCTTACATAGTAACATGCTATATAACAACAAATAATTTGTAACTTGGGGGCGTAAAACACATTGGGGTGGGGGGGGGGGAGGGGGGGCAAAACAGAATAAATCCGCAAGATTAACTCCACTTTGCGACATCTGCGCGATCTTGAGAGATTAACATTTTGTGCAAGAATGTCGCACAATCGTGCTTGATTAATTTTTGTCTCATCTAGGTCATTATTAAAAGTAAAGCGCCACCGAAGAAAAAAAGAGAAATTCTATTTAAGAAACTGTTCCCAGAGTAAAATTGTAAAAATATCACATAACACTCGGAAAAATTTTTGGCGATAAATTTATTATAGCAAAAATGTCCATACCTCGTAGATCTGAATGCGACTAATATGTGTTTTTTTGTATAAATTGCGGCGAGTACCTATTTCTTCGTGATCAAACCTTCTTCCGCCTTGCCATCTTTAACTTAACACTCTTGTTCTTGCATTTAAACATACTCACGCGCCTTTATTGTGAGTTAAATGTGCCGAAATTGTCTATTAGAATAGCGATAAATAGCGGTGAACTGGTTTTATGCAGCTTGTGCGTGAATCTAAAGGCATAACTGCTAGAATTAGAATTGATTATTATCAAAATTTTCCGCAAAAATTAAAAATTCCCTTTAAATTTACCGGTAACTTTACCGGTATTTCTACGCTAAAAAAGCACAACCTCTACAATCTTTCATTTGAATCACTACAATTATGACACTTTTTTCAAAACTCAAACATGTAATTTCGAATAACCACAAGGTAAAAGTTACATGTGCAGAGTCAAACAATATAAACTGGTAACTATAGCACTTTTGGCTACGTTGCCGCAGAAAAATTGTTGCGGCCTTAAACGGCCCCGTACAAAGTTTTGTAAGTTTCCTGCACCGTATAAGTCTTAATAAGTTTTCAAAACTTCGTTTAAGGTGGTCAACCTGGGTAATTTTTAACATAATACGGTAGAAAGTTCTCTGTAAAGGTGTAAAACCACTCTTTCAATGAGGATTCAATTCACTATACTGATGTCTGATGTCAATGACTTCAGAATCAGTTCATAATTGATCAATAATCGTCTAAAGATCCTTAAAATATTAAGCCGAAAACCACCTTAATCCGCACACATCGTGCTTACATTTACTTAAAATAAGGTTATACGATTTTTTTTGGAACTTTCTATGTATATTAGAACGTATATAAATGCTTAGAAATACTCGTTTCTGATTGGCTAATGTTCTCTCGCTTAAATCTATTTATTTACTAACATCCTCCGGCCCAAAAGATGGTGGGAGAATTTAGAAGTTACTAATTTTACAAGCGGGCGGACGAGCGTTCCGGTGGACGTGCGCAAGACAGAGGACCGTGCGACGCTATCGGAACCGTAACGAAGTTCAGTAATCCAAACAGTAGGGTTGTAACCCCATGGGTTGGTCTCTTCAACTACCCAGACCAAGTCACCGGTCTTAAGATGTTGCTCGGCAGGCGTCTGCCATTGTGAGTGTTGGTTCAACGCTGGTACGTACTCCTTGATCCAACGTGCCCAAATAGTGTTAGAATACGACTGTGCGCGGGGGTACCGTTTACGATGATCGAACTCGTCGACGCCAACCATCGACAGAATTGCTGTTGCTTGGTTACCGAGCAGGAAATGATTAGGTGTTATTGCGCCTAAGTCAGACAGGTCGGCGCTTACGGGCGTTAACGGGCGTGAGATAAGTTCGTATTCGACGAGACAGAAAGTAGTGTTCAAAACTACATCAGTGAGGAGTACCGAGGATGGTGTAAAGTATTTGCTTAAAACTACGTACCAGCCTCTCCCAGATGCCACCTTGGTGTGGCGCACTGGGCGGATTGAACCTCCACTTAATGCCTTTGTGGGCAAGTTCGACGACGATGTTGATGCTTGCATAGCTCTTTTTCAGCGCCAACAAAGTTAGTAACATTATCAGACCAAATAATGGCCGGTGTACCCCGACGGGAGACAAACCGCTCTACTCCCATTACACACGAACTGGCGTCCATGGACGGAACGATTTCAACTTGAACGGCACGAGTAGTTAAGCTTGTTAAGAGGAAACCCCACCTCTTTTCGGTAGTCCTACGTACAGTAACGTAAAACGTGCCGAAGTAGTCAACCCGGTGTTCGCGAAGGGAGGAGACTGGTATGCGAGTTTTTCTACTGGGAGCTCATGGTGGGTTGGATAGTGGCAGCTCGGATCTTTCTGCACGTGACGCAGTTGGATTTAATGGAACGCATTGAGGATCGTAATTTGAGGATGGTATAACATTCTTGTATTTTAGCCCACAGGTAGTCGATGCCTTGATGATGACGTTTAACGTGGTTGTGCCTAAGGAACAAATTTACAAATGCTTGGAGTGCGTCAAGAACGATAGGACATTTTACATCAAAGTCAACTTCGACCAACCGTTTGATGCGGTCAACCGATCGGATTAGACGATTTGGCCCAATACAGTGAGGAAATGGAGCAATACGGCTACTCCGTTCAACGGCTACTCCGTGATCTTTCCTCTCTGCATTGAATGACTCTCCTTGGACAAGATACTGGAGATGACGCCCCATACAAAGTTTTGTAAGTTTCCTGCACCGTATAAGTCTTAGTGTGTTTTCAAAACTTCGTTTAAGGTGGTCAACCTGGGTAATTTTTAACATAATACGGTAGAAAGATCTCTGTAAAGGTGTAAAACCACTCTTTCAATGAGGATTCACTTCACCATACTGATGTCTGATGTCAATGACTTCAGAATCAGTACATAATTGATCAATAATCGTCTAAGGATCCTTAAAATATTAAGCCGAAAACCACCTTAATCCGCACATATCGTGGTTACTTTTACTTAAAATAAGGCTATACGAATTTTTTTGGAACTTTCTATGTATATTAGAACGTATATAAATGCGTAGAAATACTCGTTTCTGATTGGCTAATATTCTCTCGCTTAAATTTATTTATTTACTAACATCCTCCGGCCCAGAATATGCTGGGAGAATTTAGAAGTTACTAATTTTACAAGCGGGCGGACGAGCGTTCCGGTGGACGTGCGCAAGACAGCGGAACGTGCGACGCTATCGGAACCGTAACGAAGTTCAGTGATCCAAACAGTAGGGTAGTAACCCCATGGGTTGGTCTCTTCAACCAGACCAAGTCACCGGTCTTAAGATGTTGCTCGGCAGGCGTCTGCCATTGTGAGTGTTGGTTCAACGCTGGTACGTACTCCTTGATCCAACGTGCCCAAATAGTGTTAGAATACGACTGTGCGCGGGGGTACCGTTTACGATGATCGAACTCGTCG
Source organism: Convolutriloba macropyga (assembly GCF_964194025.1). Taxonomy (NCBI): domain Eukaryota; kingdom Metazoa; phylum Xenacoelomorpha; order Acoela; family Convolutidae; genus Convolutriloba; species Convolutriloba macropyga. The sequence continues at coordinate 6,026,863 of NC_134470.1, forward strand.
ACGCCAACCATCGACGGAATTGCTGTTGCTTGGTTACCGAGTAGGAAATGATTAGGTGTTATTGCGCCTAGGTCGGACAGGTCGGCGCTTACGGGCGTTAACGGGCGTGAGATAAGTTCGTATTCGACGGGACAGAAAGTAGTGTTCAAAACTACATCCTTGAGGAGTACCGAGGATGGTGTAAAGTATTTGCTTAAAACTACGTACCAGCCTCTCCCAGATGCCACCTTGGTGTGGCGCACTGGGCGGATTGAACCTCCACTTAATGCCTTTGTGGCCAAGTTCGACGACGATGTTGATGCTCGCGTAGTTCTTTTTCCGCGCCAACAAAGTTAGTACCATTATCAGACCAAATAAAGGCCGGTGTACCCCGACGGGAGACAAACCGCTCTACTCCCATTACACACGAACTGGCGTTCATGGACGGAACGATTTCAACTTGAACGGCACGAGTAGTTAAGCTTGTTAATAGGAAACTCCACCTCTTTTCGGTAGTCCTACGTACAGTAACGTAAAACGTGCCGAAGTAGTCAACCCGGTGTTCGCGAAGGGAGGAGACTGGTATGCGAGTTTTTCTACTGGGAGCTCATGATGGGTTGGATAGTGGCAGCTCGGATCTTTCTGCACGTGACGCAGTTGGATTTAATGGAACGCATTGAGGGTCGTAATTTGAGGATGGTATAACGTTCTTGTACTTTAGCCCAGAGGTAGTCGATGCCTTGATGATGACGTTTAACGTGGTTGTGCCTAAGGAACAAATTTACAAATGCTTGGAGTGCGTCAAGAACGATAGGACATTTTACATCAAAGTCAACTTCGACCAACCGTTTGATGCGGTCAGCCGATCGGATTAGACGATTTGGCCCAATACAGTGAGGAAATGGAGCAATACGGCTACTCCGTTTAACGGCTACTCCGTGATCTTTCGTCTCTGCATTGAATGACTCTCCTTGGACAAGATACTGGAGATGTCGCTCGGCTGCGTCAAGCTCCGTAGGATCTATGATGCTACCATCGGCATTACGGTAACGTTCGTGAAAGGGTAACAAGTGGAGTGAGTAAGCTGTTATCCGTAGCAACTTCTGATGAGAACTGTACTTATCGAAGGGAAATAGTTGCAGGGGCGGTTCCTTAGTTGACTTTGTTACGGATGCGGCCAATGATGTATTGGTTTCGTCAGTTTCCTTAGTTACTATACCAACTTTGATGTTTTTAACTACTTCGATGCTTGGTTCGAACGGGAATTCCTTGGTTCTTAAGGAATCTGGAGCCCTCACCCAGCTACTTGATTGCAAAACCTCAGCGGACATACCACGAGTACCGGCATCTGCGGGATTATCTTTTGATACAACGTGGTTCCATTCGTCAACGCTAGTGTGTTCTAAAATCTCGAAGTGTTTACTAGAGCTCGGAGAAATGCAACAGCACTGAAGACCTCATGAGAACTATCGCCAAAGATGTGTAGTTCCAGATAATCAAAAATTGCGGAAAAGTAGCTCCTTGGTATAGTGATTTCGGCAAGCTGGGGTAGTTCTACACTCCGTTCAAAGAACCTTTCAACAGTGTCTTTTGGTAATTCTTCATCCCAGTGCCGCCCGCTGACACGCCAGATGTCCTTTGGTAACAATTGGGCACCAACATTAAATGATGCCTCTAGGCCGATGGGATCGAATAGCTTAGACACTAGGCTCAATACCAAGCTTGTATTGAGGACTTAGTTACTGTACTGGGGGTACCCCGACTCACAACTAGATTATCATTGTTGTGATCCTATTTCAACCCAAGCACGTCGAAGATTCCTCCATTGATGAGGCAAATACTTTTGGTTCGGTAGAGTGAGGTGACTCATCAATTTGGTCAGCCAGATTTGGTGCATTGCTTACAAACTTGGTAAGCTTGAACCCACCTAAAAGGAGAAGATGCATCAATTCCTTCGCTCTATTCAGAGCCCTCTCAGGCGATTCCACAGAATCCAAGTAATCGTCCATGTAGAAGTTTTCTTGGTCGGCTTTGGTTGCTTCCGGGTACTGACTAACATTGTCTCGGGCCGTGCGTTGCAATCCATAGTTAGCGCATGTGGGCGAGTCTTTAGTCCCGAATATATGGCGCGTGTATTGATACACTACAACATTTGTCGTGGGGTCCTCCCGCCAAATAAAACGCAATGATGGCTGATCACAGTCAGGGACACCCACTTGGAGGAACATACCCTCGATATCTGCGGACACGGCAAATTGATGTTGACGAAACCTAAGTAGTACATGGATTAGGTTTTGGAGCAGGTCGGGGCCAGTGAGCAAAGATTTATTCAAAGAAGTACCGTGGAACTTTTCTGCACCATTTAATACCCTACGCGCTTTCCCCGGTTTGTTCGGGTTGATTACGGAATGATTGATGTGGTAGGTACCACTCTTTATCCGACCGCTGCTCAACCTTGTGAGCATCAGGGACTGTAATCAAGAAGTAACCTTTTTCCAAGTCTTCACGGATGGTATTAGCATAATTTTCGTTCAATGTTGTGTCTGTCGAGAACTGCTTTTCGAGGGACTTGAGCTGTACCAGTGACGAAAAGTAGTTATTCGGGAGCTGGGTGTTGTCATCAGCCCGTACTACATCGAAATCCAGAATATTAGACGGAAAGAACGAAAAGCAAAGTTTTGGGAGAGCGATATTCTTGAAAAAAAAACGTAACAGGGAAAGTTGAAGAGTGAAAGGACAAAAAGGACGCGTACGAAACGGTACATAAACGACAGACGAGAAACAGTAATGGAATTCGATAATTTTTTGTTGGCCGGAAATTGTGAATTTTTTTTACAGATTTTCTGTGTGTTTTAAGTTTCACTCAATTGACGGGCCTTCTAGTTGAAAAATCAAAGTTTTAACAAATTTGTCAAAATTTAATACGTTTGTCAATTTTTTTTTAAGTTTTGGTCAATTTTGTTTGCAGTTTCTTGATTACGGAACGGTAATCCAGTAAACTGGACGATTTTAGGCTCTAAATTACGGCTTATCAATATTCGTTATTAATTTTCTAGATTTTTTCGAATTGCACCAAAATTGACAAAAAATTTTGAAAATTGAACAATTTGGCAGTATATTTTCTTATCTTTTTTCATACCTGAAGTTAATTTTTGTTCTACAAACCATAGTCGGATAGTCGGTGAATTTTTCAGAAATTCTTAATTTTCGAGAAAAGTTTTTTAAAATTGATGTTTTTTACGTCAATTTTTTTTTTGGGGGGGGGGGATTTATGGCGATCAAGAAACCCGATGAAACTCCTTTGTAATATTAACTTTTATAGGGGGATGGAATTTGCCGTCTAACTTAGCTAAAAATCAGTCTAAGTCTTGCAAAATTAGCAAAAAATTCAATCAGTCTTACAGTTTGTTTGAAGTATTTGTATCACCATGGTGCATTTTGGGTGGTTTGCCAATCTCTTGCTACCATGCTAAGCTCTCACATCGTGAGATTGCCCGTTTGTCTGCCATTTCCAAATCCTTCTGAAGTTTTTTGTGTGTGTGCAATCTTGTGTGATCACGTGTGGGCCACCGTGTTCTTAGATCTTTGTTGATTTTAGGTTCCCCATTATTAGCACTATTTGCCACACTATTCACGGCTGCCGATTCTTTTCCAGCAGTCTCTACAATGGGTGCTCGTTTTGCAATTTCAGTTGCGCAATGAGGAATGACTGTTCAGAAATTGAGTATCCTCCAATCGTTCTGCTTGTACGTTGTAGTTATGACGATGTAGACTGCTGTTTGAGGTAGGATGTTGATTGGAAAAAGTATTTGCGGAGGACTGCAAAGCAATTTCGGACACGAAGTCGCTTTGGCCACGGGTTATTCGGGGTTCTTCAGCGGGGTCTCCAGTCGGGTTCTCCGGTCGGGTTTGACTCGTAACCGTTAGGAAGCGTTGTCCCTTTAGCCTCGTCAAGCGTTCTCTTCTTCTCAGATTGTGACTGACAATCAGACATCGGACATAATTTGATAAGGTTCTTGTCAAAACGGTGACTCGAAAATGGAGCGGCACCAAATGTAAAGGTGTGAAACCACTCTTTTGTTAAGGATTCAATTCATCATCCCAAGCGTTATAAAGCAACGTATAAGTTATCGTACGTACATAGCAACGAGTGAGAGTTTAGACGGCAAGGTTTATTTGATGCTCTTTTACTGGTTTTTTGTCTGATGTCATTGACTTCAGAATCAGATCATAATCAATCAACAATCGTCTAGAGAACCTAAAAATATTAAGCCGAAAACTACCTTAATCCGTACATATCGTGGTGATATTTACTTAAAATTAGGTTACACGAACTTCTTTTGGATTTTTCTATGTATATTAGAACGTATTGAAATGCTTAGAAATACTAGTTTCTGATTGGCTAATATTTTCTTGCTTACATCTATTTAGTTACTAACATTCTCACTGCAGAACCTTCATATAATTCTCAAAAATCTTGCTTTTGCTTTTTTCCTGCCTATAAGTCTCACTTCTTTCAGTTATATACCTCCGTTCTTCTTTTCGGACGTCAAAGTGGTATCGGCATGTTTCGGGAAAACTATTGCCACGAGAATTGAACATGATAGACAGTACTTTGCATTTGCCGGCTTTTAGCAGATAGTGTTAATGCGCATTGACTAAATTTTGGACTGCCGTATGGCATCTATTGCAGTACTTAAAACCATCACGTGCACATTTTAAAATGCCGAAATTCTGCAGTGCCAAAAGTTAAAATGCCAGAAGTTGCTACTTGGCCAGAAGTTGAATTTCGTTGACTTTCGTCATTTTAAAACGTGCGCGTTTCATGTTTTAAGCATGGTTAAGTGACTCTGCAGAAGTCACTTCGAAATTCTGACTTAATATCTCGAACCGCTTTGTGGTTCTCGATAAAAGCCAGAAGTTCTCAGAGACTTCAAGCAGAGTCACGTAACCATTACTTAAGTGTAAGCGAATGAGGGTAGGTTGACTAATTCTGTTGAACTTTCTCTCCATTTGAATTGGCTCCCCATTTCTTTTTTAGTTTGTTTATCTGATTGAGAAAAGGCTGTCGGTAGTCCTTCTGGCAGATCAGAATCAACACTGGATCCAAAATAGACGGCACCGACGCAAACTGGAGCAGAATGTCTGTCTGGCTTGGACCCTTCATCAGAGGCAAATTTATTCTGCTCAGTTCATGTTTCGTCACCAGCAGAATCCACAGATAGAAATCCATAAATGTCCTCATTAACAGACTCAAAATCCACACCGTGCAAATAGCTGCAAAGAGAAGAGCTGTTTCCTTTATTCTTCGTAACCTGGGGACAATTTTTGCATTCTCTGTTTTAGTACACTAAATGCTTGATTAGTCACTGCCAAAATACCCAATAAAAACACTCATTGTGTCAGAACAACCAACATGCAACGTACCCGGGTCGAGGCCGAATGCAAGCTCTTACAAGTTAAGCATTCGACTTACAAGTTCTTACAAGATAACCCTACATCTTGTGAATGTTTAAGAACTTTAAGGTTTCTGGCAGAAACTTACGAGGCAATGCATCGCCTTGCAAGTTTTCACAAGATAACTATTTGGCCTATGCTGTAGGAAAAAAAACAATAAAACGTCGCAAGACATGAAAGAACACATATTCTGCGCATCGGAAAACATGCAAAAAACATCAGCAAATTATTAATCTATAGCAGCAGAAAAGGAGTTCTTCCATCTTCCGTTCTCATTTTTTAATCATTTTTTTTTCAACATTCGTGATCATTTTTTTGTTTTCTGTTTTCTGGGGATGAGCTATATTGCGATTACAAAAAGCTAGCAACTGAGTGTTAAAATAGAGTTTTTTTGAATTTATAATTGAAAGTGCGTAATATTTTCTGAGTTCCGTCGTTGATTTTTTTTTGTTTTTTTTTTGGTAATTGCTGACACCCTGATCCATTTTACTACTTTGTTCTGTCTTCTAATTTTCCTGGTTTTCGTAAACACTATTATAGTTTGTAACAACGAGCCAAAAAGATATAGGCGAATAAATATGAGAAAAAAATAAAACTTTAAAAAACTGCTCAGTTTAATGAAAAATACTCTGATCAGTTGATGTTTTTGCAGCTTTTCCACAATGGAATTAATGTCGTGTTGACAACAATTGATTGACGTGTACTATAAAGTTGGAATTGGCCCGGATAATTACAAAACGTTGCAGGACGCAAAGTCTCATGGGAAGAGCGGGCCCTACAAATTTTTGTTAAAAAACACTACTCAGATGATAAACAGTCAACCGGTATGTGTAATTTTTAAGTTTTTCAATCACCTTGACAAAATCATAACACAAATGATCTGTATGGTAGTAGCGGGTTGGCAGTTGTGCGGCAAACAGAAAGGTAATATCTCTGCAACCACAGCACCAATTTCAATGATTTTTTTGTTCTTAACTCCCCTGGATTTCACATTTACTCCAAAGAGTTCAGTGCCATGGAGATACGCAATGTCGATTTCTGCCATGGAGATACGCAATGTCTTTTTATTACAATTTTGAAATTTATAATTTTTAAAACCACCAAAAACCTGATAATCTTTGTTTGATGCTTCCTTATTTTGTCCAACTATAATATAACTGGCAAATTTCTCATATCAAATCAATCATAAATGCAATTTTTAATGTGTTTTTCAGTTTGGACTGAAATTTTCAATTTAACCAATCGACTTGCAAGTTGTTACAAGTTAACCATTCGGTCTCAACCCCGGGTAATCCTCATGTCGTGTGATGAGAAATTTACTCATGTCGTGTGGTGAATAATTACACGATTTACGCGTGTGAATGAGCGTATGAGAAAAACTACTGCTTTTTATAGGATTTTTAATATAGAAGGACGACAAAAATGTTGTCTTTGCGAATATGATTTTTAGTGTGAGATTTGTTTGGCGAAAATTTGTTTGTTTGCACATTTTGTTTGTATTTTATCACATGTGTTCACTTTTCATATAAATCACTCAAACAATCGTGATGCCCAACCAGAAAAACTAATATAACTTCAGTAAAATCTTGTATAATGTAGTGTTCTCGAGTGTCTCTTCTCGCTCGAGACCTCTTGTGTTAACACGCGATTTTTGATGTGATCTGACAAGAAAAAATTTAAGAGCGTAACTTGAGACTTTTAGCTTGAGATATTTCTGACCGATAATTTTCTGTAAAATACCATGATACCAAAAATCTACACACAGCACAATTTGTGCACTTTAAGGGTTGGTTTTAATCCAAACCTTTTATTTGCGCTATCGCGTGAAGGAAAGCATTAAATTTTGAAGCTTTAGACCAGTGTTAGCTCCCGTTTTGTTCTTCTACTGTTTCCCAAGCTTTTGCAATTCCAAATGCCCATTTTTCATGAGACAAAAAACACAAAAATTGTGCTCAGACTTGATATCTAGCAACAGCGTGCATATAAGGATAGCAAAAAAAGTATTGGACTCATATCATCTACAGTGAGGGAAAGGTAAGAGTTCTTCAAATAAATGGTACCAGACTTTTTTAAACGAAAACCTAAAATTTGATTTCGGACAAGCAGTCATAGACTTTGGTGTATAATACAATCATATGGGTGGGCACTGTTTGTTAGATCATCAAACAAGCTAAAAGTTGTGGTTTAATTCGAAAAATTAAAGAGTTGCGAAGAAAAGTTGCCTTTTTGGAACATAATTTTTCAACAAGATAATGCTCCTGTGCATAAGTTAAAGATCGCCGTCATAAGTTAAAGATCGCCGTCAAAGAGTGGGATGTACTGAAATGGTCAGCATTTTGTCGCGACCCAAATTCAATTGAAAATTTATGGGAAATTGCCAAGCAACAACTTCAAAACAGACAAAATTATGAAAATGTGGAAAAAATATGTCCGATTTTTTATCCAGATTTTGTTAACAATTGATCTGGAAACTTTTCAAACCGTCTGCTTGGTATTTAAAAAACTAAAATCGTAATTATCCGTTCCTAGAAAACTCATAAGAACTCAAATTGGTTGATTGCTTTAAGTCTGTTGCGTTTCTGAAAAAGTCTCTAGGAGTACGTAGCATTTTGTAGGATAGTATACTAGCTATTGGTTTTTAAACATTGACAGTTTTGACTAATTTCCTAGTCAATGTAGGCAAACAAATTTATCCAAGTTCTTGCGAAAAATTTGCAAAAAAAACTATGGTTCACCTTAGAAGAATTTTAGCCTGTTTTAGCCAGGAAGTTAATTGGGCTGAAATTGTCAGTGTTTATAACTAAATGGCATGTAATTTATCAGACAATTGTCTGTCATAAAATGTTCAAGCTGAAAATCCTAAGTAAGACTGTGACCCTCCCTCCGTAATTGACGTATTATGACTAGGCTAGATTATATTCCAATAGTGGGTATTATTTTGGGTATTTTGACAGACTGGTTATTTTGGCATTGCGTCTTTTGATACCATTATTGATTGGACCTTTGATATGTAACAGTATCCCTTCAAAATGGCTCTTTTTATAATGGTATACATAAATTCTAATGTCCGCCCACTTATTGAGCTGTTCAAACCATTATATGTGAACAAAAGCGGATTGGAAAATGACTACAAACGTTCTGTTATCGTGAGTTCACGGGGCAATAAACCCGTGAAAATAGTATAATTTTACCGTCTTAATTCAGTTGCCATTTTCCGTTGAAAAATTGTTCAGTAACCTACAATTTTTTCTCTTATTTACTCAATTTTTTTTCGTAGTTTAAAAGGAAACAGTTGCCTGCGAAGCACAAGACTAAGTTCAAATTCCGACCAACTTTTTTTTCACGCTTCAACAACACTTGAGCAATTGACCAATAGAAATACACGCAGAAAACAGCTGGAGTGAAGGAATAAATGAGAGACAATGTCATTTTTAGTAGAAAAGATAGAACCAATTCCACTCCCTCTCTCGCGTCCACAAGAACATGGCAGAACCATTTGTTTTCCAAATAGTTGAAAGCAAAATGAACAGCAGTCGAACATAAAAACGCCACAGTAACAATGCTGTACAATCTATTTGAGGAATCTCGATCCCCCCTCCCCTCCTCACCTCACTTGTCGATTGCAAAAATCCAATTTTTTTTCCGATTATAGACCGCACACGAAATTAAAAACACTTTTTTTACGGCACAGAGTGATATGTGAGAGGGGTATATCTTATATGAACACTGGAATATATATGGAAGGTGGGTGCGGGTGGGGGGGGGGGGGGTGATGTGAAAGAGCCCTAATAGTTTAAGCTTCTATTGATTGTTCTGGCGTTTGCAGCGCTAATGTCAATAAAAAATATACATAAGTACTCGTGGACTTTAAAATATCCATTGATACGACTGTAGGTGGTGCTATTGGATAATTTTTTTTCTATTGTATATTCAGTAATTATTTGCTCTCAAATGAAGTTTGTAGGAATTATACTAGTCCCGTGGTTTTTAGGCGATTTTTTGCTTAACTGATATTTCGTCTGACCCAATTGAGTTTTCGTCATGAAAAACGTGATAAACGGTTAACACACGATGGGCATTAAAGGCTATTGAAGCCTTACGCCTTATACCAGTCACTAAGAAGCAATTCATCAAAACTGTTTTGAGGAGAAAAAGGTGTTAAGGGCTGTTTTTAATCTTAGAATGCCCCCAGTCAACCCCACACTCCAGTCACGCCACCGTCAACCCCAAACTCCTCCACCCGGTGGTTTGGACTTCCTCTCGTCCAGCCTTCCCAACCCTACGCTCATCGCCTACCACAACCCTAACCCCCCCCCCAACTTCGCTCAACCCCTAGCTAGCATCTCTCCCAAGCGGAGTACTGCCAAAGCCAACCGCTCGCCGGTCGTTTGAGACCGATTCGCCGAGATTACTTAGTTATGTTTGCACCATTTTTGCCACGTAGTTAAATACTTACGTAAATGGAGTTCATTATATTACTGTTTTTTGACACTAATTTTAAGTGGTTTTAATTCACAGACAACGCTCTTTTTCACACAATCGTTCAACTGACTCAGACTGTAAAACACGTCTGCGAAGAAACCGGGTTCTTTTATTCCTCCCAAACTATATAAAAATTGTTAAAAAAGTATTCTGTATGTAATTCAAGATATGCAGTTTTCTAAGAATTGCGCAAATATCTTGGTATAAACATCGTTACACTGTTGTTATTTAAAACATAATAACATAGCTACAAATTTGATACGCTAATTTGATATGAGTTAAATCGTCATTCAAACAAGTTTAGCAGGCAACATCAAACCGTATGTTCACCAGTTTTGTATAACAGCCCAGGTTGAGGTCCCAGACGGAAGCAAGTATATCCAGACCGAAGATGATCACACGAGGGGGTCGTCGTGAGTCCAAAACTACATAGTCTGGAAACATTGAAAAACGCAAATGCACGAAAAATACAAACGCACGAACGCAAAAAATTCTGAATATGAAGGCACGAAAGTCTGGACATGAACGCACGAAAGTCGACTTGATTGGAAGAAAGTCTGGACATGAACGCTTGAAAGTCTGGAAATGAACGCACGAAAGTCTGATGAGCGCACGAACGTCTGGACATGAATCCACGAAAGTCTGGTGATCGCAAAAAAATCTGGACTTAGGAACTTTCCGTCTTTCGTGGAATGGACTGAACATAGGCACTTTCCGTCTGGTACGGTCCGAAGGTACTTGCTTCCGTCTGGGACCCCAACTTCGCAGGAGTATCTTAATGTGTAGTTTGTGTCAATTTGCTGACAACTAAAAACAATTACCTTAACTGGAAGTTATAGCAAATGTCAAAAATAACTACGAAGAAAAATGGGCGGAAACTGTTTTCAACAGTTTTCTTCCAAAAATTTTCCGTCCGTTGTTTTATTGTATCCCATAATGTGTGAAATTCTTAAATCTGTTTTGATTAAATTGCGAACTTTATTCAGTAACAAAAAATTAATTTAGGCGCTGTCAGAAAGAGAAGAGTACAGAAAAAAATAGTACAAACTGGTTGTAATTTTTTCTTTCACTTTTGAATTTTGAGATTTGGTCTGAAAAAGTTTTAACTCATTAATCATTTTAAAGCAATGAAACGTCGATCAACCATTCAGAAGGAAGTTTTTCTACCAAATAAAGTAAACCATTTTATATATTATATGTTTTGCTCAACAAAAACTATCCTAAAATGCCTAAAATATGCTTTTACGTGAGGGGAAGGCAACAAGGAGTGGTTATACAATTTATTTTGTACTAACATATAACATAATTGTCGTAATAGATTATTGTAAATTGTAATGAAATCAACGCTGCTGAAGCTGCAAAAAGAAATTAGGACTTGTGTTCTATTAAAAAATTTCTGGCAACATAATTCGAATTGGAGTTGGATATCATGGACTGATATTTCAATTGAAGCTACCTGCAGGTATTAGTTCACGCAATTATATCTATCTGATGTCTAAATTGCAGCTAATTTTCAAGTGGGACAGGTAAGTTCAGTTGTTTGTATTCGTATAGTATGAAATGAATTATAGAATGCAAAAATCGTTCATCTTACAAACCAAAATAGTACTTGTCGTGTCTTATCTGTGAAAAGTGATAATTTTGGTTGAAAAAATATTCCAACAAATTATCATTATTAGGATACTTTTATGCAAAAAGGTAAACGGAATGAATAATTTCAGAGCGAAAAACGCAAGGTTTTAGAGACAAAAGTTTTCGTTATTACCGCATATCAAATTTTACGTTTTCATTGCAGAAAGTATCATAGAAACAAAATAGTATTAACAATTTGATTATGGTTGTTGCAGAAACAAAAGAAAGCATTTTAAAATGAATTAGAAAATAGCACCCCACTACATAAAGAAACGCACAAGTAACAACCACACCAACTAAAAGTACACTATTAGGTCTAACTGAACTTTTCTGAAGTGCATTTAGATGAAAAAAGTTACGAATACGGACGCAAGGTTCTGAAGAGAAAAGTGTTCGTTATTACCGCATATCAAATTTTACGTTTTCACTGCGGAAAGTATCATAATAATAAAATAGTATTAACAATTTGATTATGGTTGTTGCAGAAACAAAAGAACGCATTTTAAAATGAATTAGAAAATAGCACGCCACTACATAAAGAAACGCACAAATAACAACCACACCAACTAAAAGTACACTATTAGGTCTAACTCAACTTTTCTGAAGTGCATTTAGATCAAAAAAGTTACCAATACGGATGATGAAATTTTGTGATTGAAAAAATCTCGAACAAGTTTTTTTGGATTTAGTTAGCTGAAGATCATTCTCAATAACTGGTCAATTATTGGAATGCAAGCGACTTAGGTACCATTAAACGTGTCTCGTTCTCGTATCTTGTCTAAAAACAGTATTTTGATATTTAAAACGATAATAACACTAATAAGTTTTTTGGAACACTAATAAGTTTTTTTAAAAAGTCCATATGTATTTTGTCCCTTTACTTTGTAAAGTTAATGGCCTTGTCTTAAATTCTTGAGCAAATCAAAAATTCGATTGTGGAAGAAAATTTATAACAGAGCATTTTGTTAGTTTTTCAAGATATTTAAATACGTGTCAAGGCTTTCCTTGAATCAAGGAATGTACTCTAAGGCGCACAAATTCCTGTCCGTACTTGACAAAATTGTCAGATAAAGTACCATTGCCATCAAAGAATTGTGCTCCGTTTGAACCAGAAACTGAATTGATTTTCAATCAGTATATGAAAACGATCAGGAAACCGAACTAAAATTTCATAGATAAGCTCCTCAAAAAGTGTTGCGGATGTTGTTAATAGCGAGATCATCATTTAGTTTGAAAATAGATTCAAGTTTTTAAAACTCCATATGCATTCCCTTACTGTTGCAGTAATCAAGGCATCAGAGAAATACTCATTAAAAAGCATCTATGAAAAATGTTATCAAAATTTGTTGCAACAGCGTATTTATTTTTCAAAAAGGTTTAAACCAAGCCATCGCAATCAAAACAATACCCACAACAATTTTTTGTTAACTTTGCAGAACAACAAACAATTTTTGATTGCTTAGGGTAGCTTGGTTTTAGTTCTTGGTTCAGTTTCAGATGCAATTTTTCGCCGTAAATTATTGAAAACGTCACCATGGCCATTTGAAATTTCTCAAGGTTCTTTTTTTTTTTGTTTTTCCAGTTAGATCTTTCTATGTATCAAAAATTCCCTTTGTGTTTTCTACTTTCGATGTGCTCTTGATCTGCTAAAAACACATCTAATTTTACTCACTAATTGTTATACAAAATTATGTTGCTTTTTGTATGGAATTCAGCTCAACATTTTTTTTTGCCTTAGTTGTTTCTTTTTGGCCGATATCTGTTGTTGTTAATTATCTGCCCGGCTTTTTATTGGTGTTATTCTCTTTTTTTAAGGGACAAAGATATCAAAAGTTATCAATAGGTTTTTCTGCAGACCAGAGAGCTGTTTGTCAATTATTAGTTGTTCAGTAGATATTTTTTTTCTTTTTTTTTCCAAAGATGTCCAGTGTTTATAAAAAATTTACACGAAACATGACTAATTTTCGTAGCAATTTAATAAAACTTTGCAGGAACAGTATGATGATACGTAATATCACACTGTTTTGTTGATAACTCATTCGGACAATATAAAAAGTGACGTCTAGGCTCATCTTTGAGGAAGCATTCTCTCCTAATCGGCAAAAAATTTTTTGAATAGAAAAAATATCGAGATAGCTTGTGTTTATTGAATTTATCAGAATATTTGATGCGGTTGGTTTTAGAATTAGATTAACGTTAAAGTCACCGCAAATAAATTGGAGACTTTCAGTGAAAAAAACATCGAGATTCTGTTCTGGTTTGAGAAAAGTTTCAAACTTGTAGCGTATTGAGAAATGTATACACAAGGTATTATTATATTGTTAGGTCTCATTTGTTCCGCAGCACTAAGAATCTGTAGATTGTTTCGGCTTGGTCTCTTTTCGTCGTTTTTTATTTCACATAAAGGGTCACACTTTCTCCGGTTTTTTTTGGAACAGGTTAGAGGGAGATGGGAACCATCAACAGTAAAAACTCCATTGGCGTCCTAGTTTCTGTACTGCAAAAGAACTCAGGAGTAAATTTAACTGTTTTCAGGTAAACTTTTAACCCGTCAAAATTTCGTGGAAGTGATCTTGTTTTGTATCAATTAGAAAAAAGTTTTTCGGCACGTTATCATTATTTATATCCTGTTGAGCAGATTCAATCCTCCGCACACATTTCTAGATGAAAAAACTAGTTCAAACTTTTTGTAACCCCCCCCCAAATTTTACGCTCTGTGCTATGTTTTTGCATAGTACCCTCCTACATATCAGAACATAATTTGTAACTGAAACACTGGTATATAAAAACACTGGGGCTAAACAGAAAAGATGCTTTTTTTCTTTGGGGGAGGAGGTGAGAACATCCCCTTTTCGTCTCTCTGATCTGAGAAGTCTGAATTTTTCAGTAGCTTTGCATACGGAAACATATCGTTCGTATGCCAGTAGAAGAGAGCACATACCATATCCGTACTCGTTCACCTGTCGCAGGGCAAACATGGGAAGACATGCGTACCAAAAAGGGTCAAAATTTTCAATGACCAAATCTCCTATCACGGATTGCACGCTGTTTCGTAGTCTGTAGATGGAACTTTTCTTTTTTCCCCTTGAGTAATACAAACTGATCTGATCACATTGCTGTCTGACAAAAAATGAAAATTAGTTCAGACCGCAAATAGGCATTCGTTGCAAGTAAAGATTGTGTTCTTATTTTCACATAATGCCCTTGCCTGGAGCTCGACTTGAAAACACTTGGGGGGATAACTCCATTGGGGGAGGAGGAGGGGTAATTTTAATTACATGGTTTAGGACAGTCATAAAGTGAAGCCATAAAGTTTAGCCATAGTCTTTTCATAAACAACATTGGGTGTTTCCAAAAAACGTGGAGTCGTGACTCATCGGATTAGTTCCCCTAATCTACCCAAACTTAGTCTAGGATCCCATCTACTCTGCAATCACACCACAAACAATAGAGTTCGCAAAACAAATAATTGTATCGTAAAATAGAGGACAGTTTATATTGTCAAGCCAAATTCAAGGACGGTCATTTTAGTTCCAGCCAAAGTTTTTTTATACGAAATTTCTGTCGTATACGGTTTGGTATCTAATAACTGTCAAAGATTTTTTTTCTTAAGTCGTGCTCCAGACTAGGGCGAGAAAACCTTCTTTTTTGGACTTAAATATTTTGGCTCCTTAAATAGAAAATTAGTTTCAGTCGTCTCAAAAAAATAGGTAAATTCAAAACAATTATCATTGTTCATAG
>NC_134470.1:6042353-6231802 GCF_964194025.1 Convolutriloba macropyga
ACCGCTGCCACGTTTCAATGCCCTATTCGTGCCGAAAATTTATGCGGCATTTGTAAGCGTTCTCTTTATGCAATATCTTTATTAATAATTCTATACACATCTTGACACGTTTGCAGTTTTTTCTTATTAACCAAGAAGAATCAGTTGGAATCTATTTGGATAGATCTCCATCAAACATACACTGAGTAGGTTGGTTGAGCAAGTTGAGGACAAACAAATCCAAAAGGTTCTGCAAGACAGGTCTGTAAAATTTTTCACAAAGTTGTTGCTGATCAGAAAGGTCTTTTAAAAATTTTGTCCGGTTTGAAGACTAAGACAACAAGAAAGTTAACGCATCGAAGATTGATTGATTGTAAAAAATCCACCTTTCGATTCTCGAGATGGACTGAATTTATTAATAAGTAAGCAAAACTTTTTGCACTTCAGCTTGAAATTGGCCTTCAACTTACGAAATACAATGCTCACCTCTGATCATTAAAAAATGAATAAAAGAATTTATAGGATGACTCAGAAAATAATTTTAACATTCTAAATAATATGGTGGTTTGCGAAAATGAGAATAGTTTCAAAACAAAATTTATATGAAAGGAAAAAAAGACAATATCTTCCAGTCTCATTGAAAGACAGGAAAAATTCAAAAAAAGTCGAACGAAAACAACACCATAACTCAAGTTCAACTGCAAACTCGACACCAACGAGTTGAACTGTTGACTAATTCAACAAAAGATTGCAATATGGACAAAAGATGCATATTAGGAGCAAAATGAACATCAGTTTAGAATTCAGCTGTTCGCTTCCAAACTTTAACCACTGCTACATTTCTGCACTTTACCGCTGCAAAAAGCCTGTGCGTTATCTGTAAGCCTTACCCTTAAGCGTTATATTCATAAAAATTTCTGTACAAGTATTGAAAGGTTTGCATTTTTTGTGGTTAATCAGAACTAATCAACTGCAATGGACTTGTATGGGCGGACCTCCATCGAATCATTTCTCAGTGGGATAATAGAGCAAGATGAGGACGAACAAATTTGAAGGGTTCTGCAAAAAATAGCAGTAATTTTTTGTTTTTGCACAAATGATGTTACTGATCGGAAAAGCTTTGAAATCTTAAAAAATTTGGTCGATGACATTATTGAAGACTAAGAAAACAAAGAAGGTATAGCAAAAAAGATTGCTTGATTGTAAAAAACCCACATTTTTGACTCTCCAGATAGACTCAAATTATTAATAAAAGGGAAAAATTTTTCTAATGAATGGTGTAATGCTTTTATATGTGTCAGACAGACCTGAGGGCTTAGAATATATTGCCTGCTATAAAAGAATTACCGTACAACACAACGTCTGTTGCTCTGTAATTTAAAAATTTGTACGTTTCGATCAAAAATAAGTTGGTTTCAAAGACCGAAAAATGTTAAACCATAATAGAAGAAACTAGTTTCTCAAACACTACTGAATGGTAAATAATTGTACAAGAAGATTAGATTTAAGCAAAGATTTGTTTTTGTTCAAACAGAAAAAAAAAGGAAAAATTTGTTTGCAAATCCTTCTCCTGATCATAAATGTCATTGGCTTCAACTGGAAGAGGTGAACACAAATGGGCCTTTCAATTCAAACGACACATGTGAATCTTTTTCATGAAACTTTTTTACCAGCTGTTGTGAGGCAGAAATGTTTTTTTTGTATCCGCGGCGCGCGTTCATAAATTTAATTTGCTTGATTTTTCTCGAAGAAAGAAAACGAAAAAGTGATTAATTGATAAACACAAGTGTGAAAAAAATCAATTAATTCATACATGAGACAGCGGTAGAACAATATGTACTTGACCAAGATTGCAGCCCCGGGTCGATTGCAAGTATGATCCAAATTAATGCATATGAGATGCAGAAAGAACTAAAATAATATTTACAATTTTCCCATACCACATTTCCCCTTCAACAAACAATGAATTACAACAACTCATCAACAGTGTATCAACTACATAACAAAAAAGTAATATTTGCATAAGAAGAATGCTGGTTATCTTTACTAAAAATGTTCATAAGAATTGGTTACCTTAATCAGTAATAATTGATAACGTAAAATAATTTAAATAGCTTGAAAATATGTTGATATTTGCCAAAGTTTTACTTTTGAGTCTCAGCATCCCAGTCTGGTTGTCCCCGCTCGTATTCATGATCAGAATAGCTCTGATTCTTATCAACTGGATATTGCACACTAGGATCTATAGGTGATACAGTTCCAGTAACCCATTCGGTCTCAATTAGAGACCCCGCCGTAGCCTTTTCTTCATGGACGCAAGCCACCACCGATTGCTGACCTTGTTTTGCTGTCTGGGCAATGTTTGCGGCTCCCGTGCAAGGTCAAGGTTGAAAGGGCTTGCTGAGCTGATATAGTGCGGATGTTACGCGCAGCCAATTGCTCTGCAATTACATTCATGCGCTTTTGGCGTGTTGACTGTCATGTAGTGCTTGCAGAAATCTCTTGCACGTTTGAAGTTGTGCCAGAGAGCAATTCTCTCCTCCCTTGATTTCTCACAGGGCAAAATCTTCTTTTGAGCACAGGACCAGAATGGCGTAGAACGCTCTGCAGCTGTACCAAATTCAGCAAGAGCGCACTGTCATTTATTCTTTACCAATTTTGTGATCACAGTTGTCGTAGTTGGCGTCTTTACAACTGCTGAGCTAAGTTAGGACCTCTTATAGTCAATCGGCCTCATTAAAACGCGTGTTGGCTGGAAGTTTCCGGGAAAGTTTTATTTAATAAAATAATAATAATAAGGAGAGTTTGTGATCCGCGGAACCGGTCCAATAACTTGGGTGGATGATGAACCGTGATTCACCAACACCAGCATCTCTGTGTATACGGCCGGCGTCCAGTTGCGTGAGACACATAGCTTTCTCGTTTTGTTCATCGGTGCTCATCCGCGGGTACTGTCTCCTGATTTGAATAGTACTTAAGAAAATTTTATTTCTTAAATTTGATCCATTGGCATTGGACTGATGTTACTTAAAGGAGTATTCGGACTTCTCCCAAAAAGTGTCTCTAATGGGCTGAATTTTGTGGTACATTGTTTACATATCCGCTTTTGTTAAGTTGTCAATTTCATTGCATTCTTGACATTAAACTTTTTTAATCTTGTGTAGCTAAATTGATGAACGAAAGACGAAGTTTAACAATTTGTATAATTCGCTCAACAAAACCAATAGCCTTGTGATCGTTAGCAGCCGCCTCGCCAATTAAACAGTGAGCTTATGGTGCGCAAAATACCATGAGTATGTACATAGTATGCACAAATTTTATTACATTTCCACCATTAGCAGTTTCAAGGACTCCTGCAAGCGGGTATTTAGAATAACAATCGATGATCCATGCAAGCCAAAAAAAATTCCACTCCTTTTACATTTAGAATAGGATCATCAAAACTGCTTTAGATCTGCTCATTAGTTTCTCTACAATTTTCATGCGATAGCCGTTTTAATGTCGGAATAACAGACTTTAGATTTTTACCAATATCTGACATCCTTGGCAGCGCTAGATGAATTCCCGGTGCATAAACAGCCACCATGCATATTGGGAAAGGAAAATCCTTCCCCAAGTGAAAGAATCGTTGACCGTTTCGCGGTTTGCCTTGGGAACTTCGACATGAATATCACGCCAAAACTGAATATAAAGGCTGATTGCTTTACATTGGTCATCATCATCATTTATCACAGCATCAAGCGCTTCCCCCAACCCTGCATCGTCAGATGTCAGAATCGCTCCTTGTAGACGATTAGTTATCATTTGATTCAAACACCTCCCCATATGATAGTAAGATTGCGCTTGAAATACTGGCCCCGAACGTGGAGCTTGTCACGTTTTGGAAACCCGATGTAAGAGTTGATTGGAATGTTACCGGGGAAAAAGTATTTGCTTTTACCGGGGACGGATTTTGTTTGTATCAGACATTTACCCTTGATTTTGTGAAGCGAATGTTGGATGTAAATTGAGCAAATTGTTTGCAGAGCAATTCAAGGCGGCGAGCGAACTAGACTTGACAGTGTTGTTTTTATGTGCGGAATGACTATCATTTATTTCTTTAGAGCAATTCACTGAAGTATTAATTGTTATTTAACTAACTGAGGTGTCTTTACTTAGTTAATGACGTGTTGAAGTATGCAAGGTGATGACGGTACCTGAAAATAATTGTGCAATTGAGTCGAATTGATACCACAAACTCACTCTCAATTTTATTAGTCACAACTGCTTTTTAACTGGTAAGTGGGGAAACCTAATCTACAGGCCCATTTTATCAACAGGAAGGTGATGTGATGGGTTTGAAAATCAATTGGCAAAAGTCTATCAGTTTAATTTGTCAATCTAATGTTATAAGATTAAATTGATCTGTGTTTTTCCTTGATTGATAAAACTGCTCTTTGATCAGTTCTGACTATGAATGATTTACCAAAAAGACAGTACTTAGAATACTCGACGGACCAAACTACACCTAGTAACTCCAACACGTTGATACTATAGCGCTCAGCATTTAAATTAAGACAACGTGATTTGAATGCAATCGCATTGGAGCCATCAGCAGTTCACCGCTCTAAAGCAGCACCAAGACCAGCACTTGAAGCATCGCATTTGACACGCGATTCTAAGCTTGGAATCTAGTATGAATTCTCTGTGGTGTTTGCTGTTAGTTCCCAAAATGAAATTGTGGGGTTTGAAGTAGATTTATTTAATTTTTTTTATTGTTGGACAAAAAGGACAACAGTGAAGATCAGGAATGAATTTCCCTAAAGGGTGGACGGAACCGAGGAAAAAACGTAGTTTGTGTACGTTGCTGGGTGGATTCATAGTAAAGCTTGCTGAAGTTTTGAGTTGGAGAGGTGAAATCCATGTTTGAATAAATCGACACCAACGTGGCCACTGTATCTCATTCTTTGTGAAACGACGTTTTGCTCATTTATTTCTAAAGTTTTCGGCATCCAGTTTTGTAAAAGTCATATAAAAGTTGCAAAGGATCCCCATTCGAGCAAGACTTGCGAAAATCATATCGTCCAAAAAACAATGTGCATTGTTCATACCAACTAAAATATACTCCAAGGCTTTTTGGAGCTCCGCAGCCATATCCGTAAGGACAATGAAGCCAGTACTCAATCGGTCAGTTGAATCATCGCTAGCTATATTTAAATTACAATGGCATTATTTTTCGTGATGTACACTTAACTGACTGTAAGGTTATTGCAAATCCAGTGTTGTAAATTATGCTGTAATTGATGAGTCAAATTCAGTTCGATTTCGAGTGATTGAGTCTAAGTTGCCGATGTTTGGCATTTGATATTTGTTCTTGTTTATAGATTTATAACTGATAACGAGTCCAATGCTATTTTGACACATGCTAATTTGATCACTTTTACCAGTAATAGCAATTGGTGATGTGAAATTTTGATCTGAAAAACTCTCTAATTTTACACGATGACATTCACTGATGAGTTTATTTAAATATCGAGACTAATTTTTATCTTGGGAAATCTATTTTGACGCTGTGTCTTTTTGGTGAGTAGGTTTGAAATGTTTGTAGAATTTTGTATCAATTGTGAAGTGTTTGAACTTTGGGAAGCCTGAATGAACTTGTTTTTCCAAAGCACACTCGCCAATTGATTCGTCGACCGCATATACGTCAGTTTGTTTTATAGAGAATTCCAGTCGATCACCAAATTCTCTACATAGGAACCACTTTTTGCCCATCTTTGACAAATATTATGTTGGCTGGATTGTTGTCAGCAACAGAAGATTGTATTGTGCCAAACATTTGTTTGAACAGGGTCACAAGGCTTCAGTATTTGCAAATCCAGAATGAAAATTTATCTGTAGCAGCAATATGCTGAGCCAAGATTTCAATTATATTCGTAGCCAACATTACAACGGTCTGCACATTACTAATTGCCACCTGTAATTACGGCAATTCTTGTCAGCTTGAGTTTGTGGCAGCATAATTATCATCCGAATATTTGCGAATTTCATGGAATGGATCTTCATTCGTCGATTTTGTATATTCTGTTTCAAAGTTATTTTTTTCCGTTGTTCTGAGTCTGAATTTTGTGATTCCTGTGCACATTTGTGAAGTGGTTTCGAAAACGCAGCTTAACAACTTTTACTTTGCGCTGAGCATACCTTTTTTGTGATCACATTTCCAATTTTGGCCAGAATTATGCTCGAGGTTTGTGTATTCGCTGCGCGGTTGCGTGATATAGTTCTTGTATTGATCCGTTCTGCAAGTTATTATTAACTGATGTTTGATTGGATGACAATTTGATTTATTGTTGCAACACCGTAATGATAGCTGTTTCAAATTCTACAGCCGGTTCCACAATTTCACGAAGAATTAGACAGAATTTTACCATCTAACGTTTTTAAAAAAATTTTCCCTAAGAATAGAGTCTTTCTGTTTTCCTAGATCACAATTTTCTGCATGTGTTTTGAGATTACCAAGAAAATTTTCAACATATTCATCTTGTTTCTTTGTAAGAAAACAGTAGCGATCAAAGTGATAGTTTTGTTCTCAGTTTACAGAAGACTCAATCTAGATTCGAGATCCTAAAATTAAATTCCGAGAGTCATCACGACGAAGCACAGAAGAGGAGTTGATACTTGCTGAGCAAGAGCATAAAACCATACTTGAGACGGCAGGACAAAATATTTTGTTCATGAACAAGAAGTTATCTCCGGGGTGAGTACAAGTATGAACTAAATTAATGCAAGAGAGACGCAGAACGACCGGAAATAATCTTTAAAATTTTGCCATACCACAACAGTACTGAAAAACAAAAAAAATTCCGTTGAAACCAAGAGCATAAACTTCCGTGCCCTATTAAGCTTAACATTTCTGTTCTGAATTCGCATGCTTGTTGCCTTTGCTGATACTCTCTTCTCTCAATATGATCAAGTGATTATAGGGAGAGTAATATGAAATCATTTGAGCAATCTTAAATTTAACATAGCTATTAGAAGATGTGTGCTTTAATAATTGGATAGAGTGTCATAAACAACCAACTTGTATTCCCGACAAGGATGCCTCGATTCAGTAGTTTTGGTACTGTTTTGGATTTCGTTTAGTGACTCTGTGTTTCAAAAAAGTAAAGTGCATTGTTTTTCATAATTTAGCTGGCTTGTTGGTATCAAAGTTTATCACATCATCGCAAAATGTGGCGTTGAATGTCGCAACGACCATTATAAAATAGGTCATAGCAATAAAATATATGGAGCAACTATAAGTGGTTGTCCGCTGAAAGTTAAAATTAATGAATATGAGTTTACTTGGTGACATGTTTGTCTATTTTTTAAGGAGAATTATGATAAAGCAAATGACAGAAAGCCATTGTCCGCTGAAACTTTGCTGTGTTCCGTTTATTTATGAAAAAGGTTATTTCAGTTATTTCAGAGAAGAAAAAAACAGGTTTAGTTCGGTTAGACAATTGTAATCAATTTTAAAAAACTTTTCTGTTTAGCATTGATTGATTTTAGGCAACAAATAGGTCTAGAGGTGCAGATTCCTCCTTTGTTGCAGAGTGTTTTCCCAAGGTCTATTGGCTTTGACCAATTTTATTCGAAAACAAAGTCTAACCTGGGTATCTTTTACAAAAGAGAAAGGGAAAATATAATTACAAGTAGCTGGAGAGATGAAATGAAAGAAGCAGGTGTGTCCCTAATCACTTTAAGTGGAATTAATCCTAAACTGGAACATCAGACATGCTCCAGGCTGGTAAAACTTCTCATTGCTAGGGTCTTAATAAATCATGGGGCTTATCAAAAAAATGATTGGACCTCATTGATCATCTCACTTCTTTTAGTTTTATACTATTTTAAGATGTATCATGCAGTACTTGAGATGTAATATCCAAATGCAGTACAATAGACCTTATTTTTCTTGAATTTCAACATATCTCAACCTGCCCAGGTGTCAAAGACTGCCTAATTGATCACTATAGTGTAATTTACAACTTTGATCTTTTTACAAGTTCGAAAGTAAAAAAGATTGAACTCTTTTGGCAATTGGCAGCATTTAAAATAAAAAAGAAGATGAGCCACAAAAAACCTGCCAGTTGAAGAGCCTTTGAAACACTTCAAAAACATATCATAGACATCATTTACCAATTTTTAACTCAAAAATGCCGGACAGACAGAAAACTGGGAAATAATGGATAACAAATGAGATAAAAATTCAAATGAATCAAAGCTGGCAAAAAATATATTAAAATGCTGAGACAAATGGAAGAGCCTCCAAACACAAAGGAATTCTGTCAAATCTTTAGTAAGATACGTTTTTACGAGAACTTATTTGACAGAAGCAAAGTCTAAAACAACCAAAGTTTTTATAGACATATTGAAAGGATATAACGAAGAAGAAAGCAGCTCACAGTAGGTTAAGATGTAAATATTGAGGTAGCGGAACTAAGAGATCAAATTTTGTTGATTAGGACCCAGCCTGGAAAAGAATATATAGAACAGAATAGATATCCTGATTTTAGTCCCTCTCGATTGCGTCTGTAAACTCACCTTGGTTTGCAAAAAATTGATCAGGAAAGCATATAGACAGAAATAACACTGCCTAATATTTGTTATCAACAATTCATAACAACCATTGAAAAAAGATAACCCTTAATTAAGACTACACATATTTAGCGTGCATTAATGCAAATTTTTAAATACTTTGAGTTGAAAAAAGAACAGTTCCTGTTGTAGAGACCAATCCCGTGTGAAGTGAATACTTCATGTGTAGAGGCGTGAGAGGGAAGAAACTGACTGGTTACAAATTTCCACACATAACCTGGACCTGTGACTATAAAATCATTAACAGTTAGTAGAAATATTGGGTAGTTTTTCAGCTCTCTCAAATCTGAGCAGAACAAGAAACACCCAACAAGATATGCATTCAACACTGATGAAATACACCCCAACGCAGCCTGAAACAGACAGTACAAGATTACTTCCCAGGTTGAGGTCCAGACCCAAATTTTCGTCTGATCAGACATTCCAGAACAAAATTATCTCTGATCAGACTGTCCAGAAGGAAATTCACCCTGTTCAGACTTTCCAGACACAAAAGGTCTCTAATCAGACTTTTCAGACCGAAGGTGTTCTGATCAGACCATCTTCAGACCATGGTCCAGACTCAAATTCAGACCATTGCCCAGAATTTAATCAGACTATGATCAGACTCAAGTGCGCTCGAAGAGGTTATGATCAGACACAATTGCGCTCCAAGCAATTATGGTCAGATCCAGTTGCGCTCGAAAACATTTCTGATCAGACCCAATTGCGCTCGAAGTCGGCTCTGATCAGACCCAAGTGCGTTCGAATCCGCCTATGATCAGACTTTTCAGACCAAACAGACCTCTGATCAGACCATCTCCAGACCATCGTCCAGACTGTAGTGCGCTCGAACTTCCTTCCAGACCCTGTAATTTCGGTCTGGGAACACACGGGTGTGCGCTCGACTGGGTCTGATCATAAACCAATTTGGGTCTGGACCGCAACCTGGGTTGACACAAAATTTTCGTTTTTGATTATTATTATTTGTTTTAATTTAACGTTTGCAGCGTGTTTATCTCGGAGCCGCGTTTTTATGTGCGCTCATCTTCATATTTTTATGCGCACCTAAAAATTTGTTTTCAGTTTTTTTTAAATTGATATTATGCTCGGCTTTTAAAATTGCCATTGTAATAAAAAATCATATTGAAATCAGTTCAACTAATCATCAGACAAATTTTTATATTTTTATCCTAAGTAGCAGCCCCTTTGCAAGCAGGCCCACTCAACGAAAACTTCAGGCTTTTTCTCGAAAAAGTCGGGTTGTCATGTTCTGTACTTGTAGGCGGGCACTATTTTGATAAACTATTTTTTATTCAACTCTGCTCTAGTTGCGCAATCTAATTTTTCGAGTGATTTAAGAACATCTAATAAACCTGCCATTAACTTATGGGGCTAATTTTTTGTCACCTGTTCGTTACACAGGGACATATAGAACAAAAAAAGGACTACTCATGTAATTATCAAAAAGCAACCTTAACTTTCAGCTCCGACTATTTTGTGACAAAAATCTTCTATTCAATCTAATCTACTCGTTTCACGGTATAATAAAACGACAATGATGAATATCAACCAATCAGAACACAAGCAACGCAACCCAATTGGAGGACTTCGTATTTTTGTCAACATCGTCACCTAAATAATCATTATCTCAACACTTGTTTTCACCGCCCCCCTCCCACCGAAAATACGAATGAATAGCTTTCCAACACTTCGGCAACTCTGTGGATATATTACCTTTTGTTGCTTGGCGCACATCTGTCAATCCGATACTACCATACACACCATTGCGTGTGGTGTGTTGGTGTGTGTGTGTGTGTGTGTGTGTGTGTGTGTGTGTGTGTGTGTGTGTGTGTGTGTGTGGGTGTGTGTGCGTGTGCGTGTGCGTATGTATGTGTGTGTGTGTGTGTGTGTGTTTGTGTGTGTGTGTGTGTGTTTGTGTGTGTGTGTGTGTGTGTGTGTGTGCGTTTGAGAGCGTATGAAAAATTTCCTGTTATTGCCATCTTCAACCCGTCGTCAACTCATCTTCATTCAACCCAAGAAAACAAAAAAAAAGAAAATCGAAAACGGAAAAATGAAAAAATTTGAAAAAGAAAAATAAAAAAAATTGAAAGAATAAATGAAAAAAACGAAGATTGAAGAACTTTTTTCTGATGGTACAGATTAATAATTTTTTGATGTTTTTGTTCTTTCTCTGATGTTCAAAAATGCTGTAGATTCATATCTTGCGACGTTTTATTGTGTTTTCCTACAGCATAGGCAGAATAGTTTTTTTTGTAAGAACTTGTAACTTTTTGTTGCAGTAACTTGGTAGGCGATGCATCGACTTGTAAGCTTCTGCTAGGAACTTGCAAGCTCACAAAAGATGAAGATTTACAAGATGAAGGGTTATATCGTAAGAAATTTTTAAGCCAAATGTTTCTTTTGTAAGTCGAATGTCTAAATTGAAAGAGACTTGTAAGTCAATTGGTTAACTTGAAGGCAACTTGTAAGTCGAATGAGTAACTTGCAAGAACATGAGAAATTTTTGGAAGAAAAAATTGAAAGGCAATGCATCGCCTTGTAAGATCTTGAAAAACTTGCAAGTTCTGACAAGTTAACAATCTGGTCTAGACACAGCAGGTAACTAAAAATTGTACCGTAATTCTTTCTCATAGGTCTAGCTGAATTTCTTCATCGAAAAAACCTATTTCAACTGAATTTTTAGGTGTCTCAAATAATTATCTTTTTTCCTGTTGATGGTATTTTTTGAAAATAAAGAAATTTGAAAGATTAAATAAAAAAACTTGAAAAATTAAATAAAAAAGATAGAAGAATTCTTTTTCTGATGCTATAGATTATTAATTTTCTGATGTTTTTGGTTCTTTTTCAGATGCGCAGAAATTGTGTAGATTCATATCTTGCGACGTTTTACTTGTGTTTTTCCTACAGGATAGGCAGAATAGTTATCTTGTCTAGGCGATGCATTGCATTGTAAGGTGCTGTCATGAACTTGCAAGCTCTTACAAGATAAATTTTCACAAGATGAAGGGTTGTCTCGTAAGAGCCTTGTAAGCCGAATGGTTAACTTGTAAGTGTAAGTCGAACGAGTAAATTGTAAGAACTTGAAAGTTTTTGGAAGAAAAACTTGCAAGGCGATGCATCGCCTTGTATGAACTTGCAAGAAACTTGCAAGTTTTATAAATTAACCATTTGGTCTAGACCAGGCAGGTCACTAAAAAGTGTACCCTAATTCTTTTCATAGGTCTAGCCAAATTTCTTTTACGAAAAAACCTATTTCAACTGTATTTTTAGGTGTCTCATATAAATATTTATTTTCTTGTTGATGGTAAAATATACAGTTGTTAAAACAAACGAGCAGAAGTTGTGTGTACTGGACAGGAGCTGTTTCGACATTTGTCATGCTAAGACTCCAAAAGAAAAGAAATGTCTTCTCTTGTTCCTCTTTTGTCATTGTTGTCCAATTGTCGGTTATCTGAGCCGAAAATACGAAAGGATAGCTTTCCAACACTTCGGCAACTCTAGAAAACTCAGTTGACTTCAGTTGTTCGTAGATCACTTCCATTTTTGACCCTGGATTGTTGCGTATGTTCTCTTTCACCCTAAAGAAACAAATATAACTAATAAACAAATAACACATAAAGGAACGAAGACAGGTAAAAAATTTTAAAAAAAAATAACCCAAAGAGTTGAGAAATCAATCAATATGGACTATAAATACACGATCCATACAAAAATTCTTAGAATACAACAAAAGTTCTTTCATACAATTTATCGGTCCTTTATGGTTTTTGGATGAGTAGAGACATGAACTGGGGACGGGATCCATTCCAACAATCTTGTTTGGGGTGACCTCTCAAAGTTGAAAAGGACATTTATGGGTGAAAGAATTGAGCGTTTTGCAATGCATTCTTTTCAATTAGAGAATTTGATTACTTTTTTCATTACAATTCAAAGAGTTTGAACTGCTTTCGGGTGTTGTCTTTTTGAAGGCTCAAAGAGGAGTTATGGTGATCCATTTTTCATTTTTTAATCGTTCCAGTTTTTCTGAAACAGGATGTAAAAGTCAATGACGCATGTCGCGTTGACCGACTAGGAAATGACGCATGTCGCGTTAGGACTACTCAGGAAATCATTTTTGCTTATTTGAATTAATAAAGAATACAAACGTTTAAGATAAATAAATCAGTTCTCAGTTTTATATAGTTTTCGTGTTCAATTTCGACTGCTTTTTTGATACTTTTTGATTCGTCGCTTCCTTCTCTTAACCATTGAAGCTCTGTTTCGGGCGACGATCCATAACACTACATAGATGATCTCTAAGGGATCGGGCATCAATGATGCAATGATGATAACGCACGTGCAAAAATTGTGATTGCTTTTGTTGATAAAAAGGAAGAGCAAAGAGAAGAGAGAATTATGGCTTTGTTCATACCGAATTTTGAAAGAGAGCGTAAACTGTAAGTGTCAAAAAAATTTACGCACAGCGAGCAAAATTTCTCTGATCACGTATGGCCTTTTCCAAAGCATTTGTTAAAATTTAAGCTCTTTTCTCAATTAAAAATGACTGCTCCATCCATCTAAATAAGTAAAAATGATATTGGAAGCATTTTGGAACATCTGAAGCAAACTATTTTTCTTTGAATTCAATTTTAATCTTTTTTTTCATAACATTGCAATATTGGTTTTTTCTTTAGCAGTTTGTGTTGTTCTTCCAATTTTTATAGAATTTGGGGAGTTCTGTGATTCAAGTCAATTTTTCCAGCTGTTGCGGCTGCTATATCAATCAATAGAAGCTATTTATGATTTTTTTGTATAAGATATTTCAGTCTTTAAAAGCATATTTAGTTAGATTTTTGTCGGTTTTTAAGTTTTTTTAAAACTTTTTCTTATGATTTTGCGCTTCTCGCTAAAAATTTTCTTTGACATAGAATTGTTTTGAAAGTGTTATCCCTAAAATATGTCAGTGAATGTTAAACAGGTCACGCTTCACTGAAATCTGTAATATAAATTTCTAATTTTTTCAGGTTTTTTTATTCTAAGCATTTTTTTTGCTATTTAATATACTACTACCGGATGTTGGGTGTATGAATACTTGCGCCGAAAAACTAGCCAATGTTTTATCTCGAAACACTGGTTCCTTGCCTCGGTTTTCTCCTTATGAAATATTTTTCTCGGTTTTTTTTTTACTTCATTTGGTAGTTGTTTATTGAAAGGTTATTAATAGTTTGACTTGATATTTTGCCAATAGTTGTTTTTAAGTTGCTACTTGCACAAAGATTATGATCAGATGCTTTATTAGTTTTTTAGATGCTTATCCATTGTTAATTTTCCTTTTAATGTTTCAAAAAGATTAAAATGATTCAGTAGGTGGTTCATTATGCCAGTTAAGGTAGTCAATTATTTTTTACTTCGAGCCATTTCTGGTTTTTCCAGCGGTGCTTTTTTAATACCTGTTCTCACATTTATTATTTTTCGTATGAAAATACCTGTCCGTACGTTTATATTTTTCGTATGAAAAAATGTCATTGGATTCTTTGCAAGTGATGGCCTGTCTAAACTATGAATTTACGCTGGAATGTTGACTTGGACAGTTATATTGTTGTTATATAAGAATAGTAGTTGACAATGTATATAGACAGTTGTTGCACTATTAAGAGATCTCTTGTGGGACTTACTTGAAAATTTGTTAGAAAGTTTAGTTAGAGGTAATGGTGGTTGAACATTTAGATGGATAGAAAAACATGTTATGAGTCAAATCAGCCAAATTAAATTTAGGATTCGAAGTAAAAAAAATTCCGATTTGTCTGGAGAAGGTTTTGAATTGAAGTATTAGGATCACTCAGACCTACAATTTTGCAACTTAAGCAAAGCTTTGGTACATTGGTTTGACATAAAGCGGCAGAAGTAACGACTGAGAGGCTGTAAACAACGTCTGGGCAGGTACTGCCAGCCGGAAGCTTAACTGTCTGGTCAGTCATATTTCTATATCACCTCATGCCGTCATTAAAGAAAATATATAATATAATAAGAAATAGTGCAGCTGGGAACAGGCCGCTGTGCCATAATGCTATTCCGCTGCGATTACGCGAGAAACCACAAAACTCTTGAAAATTTAATTCTGGACAATGCAGAACTGATCTCTGATCTTTTTCGTGATTGGCTAACCTGGTACTTTAAAACAAGTAGCTAATTCACTACAACTGTATAAACATAGTATTTGCCCATTACTTTTATCGGGCAACAAAAAAGAGGGAATGGAAACGCCAATTGAATATTAAATTTGAATATTTCATACCAAAAACGTTTTTAATTAAGATATTATTAAAAATTTCCAAAGCAGTGCACAGCCCTCCAATAAACCCTTCGATGAATCTTCTTTCTATGGAGTCTTTTTTGACCGCGCGAAAGTCTGAACATAGGTGTTTTTGAACGCACGAGCTCACGAATTTTGGCTTGCAACGCACGAAATCTGGTCATGTTATTTTAAACGCGCTAAAGTCTGGACATCGGGTCTGTTGAACGCACGAAGAACCCACAAATATTTTTGAACGCACGAAATTCTGGACATTAGTAAGTTCCGTCAGGGGCGGTCTGGGCATATAGATTATTGGTCTCGGACCTCAACCTGGGAGGTATCGGTAAAACTTAGGTGTTAACTGCTAAAATGGAGTCTAGAAAGTTGTTACAAAACTGTCAACAATAGAATACGGATTTTGTAAAACTCAATTGGTCGCGTTGAAACATTTGCCCTGAGCAGGCACATCAAACATATATTCAAATAGGACTTCTTTTGCAAAACGTGTATTTGACTCCGAAAATTACCCCAATATCAGTCACTTTCCCCATTTTTGTTAAATTGATCGAGCTGATATATTCTGTGTATGTTTTTGTACGAAAAAGTTTTTTAAAGAAGTTTGAAAGCAAATCATTGACAGAGATGCTTCAAATATGTACTTCAAAAAAATTTTTAATGTTGAACTGATTCAGCTTGTCATAATTTTCGAGTAAAAAAAACTTTTTAACTATAAATCATACTCTTCTAAAATAACCAATCATGAAGATGACAGTTTTTCTATGATTTTTTTTTTCGTACAGCATAAACAAAACATGCTTCAAGAGACATTTAGATGCTAAAAACTGCTTTTCTTGTATGTTTGTTTCATTTTTAAGATTCATTGCTTGTCATAGCAATCTGAACGACAAAGCAATTTGAAATCAAGTCTTTGACAATCCTTTTAACTTGTTAAGAATTAAAGACGTAAGAGTTATAAAACAGCTTCTTCCAAGATCGACAGAAACTTTTGTTGTTTCATAGATTCTTTTGTCTCCTTTTTAAATAAACTCCAAAACTTTTTTTAGTAAATCCTTAATTTAAGAAGATGTGTTAATAGTCAAAACAAAATTCGCTACAAAAAACTCAATTTTCGAAAATTTTTATCAGTTCTGCTCGGTATTCTTTTGTTGTCAAAATCCTGTTCGCTCAACAAAAATCAAATGACCATTTCTTGATTTTTTTTTTATTTTTTGCGATTTTTGCGATTTTTGTCATAAAATTTTTGTCCTCCCTAAATTATCGTTTTTACTTGAGCAAATATGGCACATTTTGAAAGAAAACAAAAAAATCCAATACGTTTTTTTGTTTATTGATGATGCTTAGTGTCGACCTTCTTTCTTATTAAAAGTTGGATCCTTCAGGAACGTTGAATCATTTTGGACAAATCTTCTGAAATAACTAAATTGTATTTTTTTGCATACTTTCCGGACGAGTAGAAAAATTTTGTTGTTTTCCGGAAAGCTCAGTAAAAATTTACTTACCTAAAGCAGAAAAAAATCAGCTGATTTAATTAAGGCGAAAAATAAACACTTCTGCGAAATTTTGATTCTTCAATACTTTACTGTCAGAACTGAGGCAGAAATCGAATCTTTAATTATCCAAGACAGCTGATTGAAAGTAAAACTTTGATTTTCTGTCCTATAGATTTTGTAGACTTTTATTTTGTTTAAAAAATGAGAAGACAAGAAGCAATTTATCTGGTTGTGCTGAAAAATATTTCACCCCATCCCTGCTAGATTGTTGCTATAACGCGAACATTTGATAAAAACAGTAGCAATACTTTGGAGAGAATACAATAAGCTTGAAATATTTTATCTATAGAAAAAAAATCAGAAGAGTTTTTTGTATTAATTTCGACATTACAAATTTATTTTTTGTGAATCATTTTCAATGAATAAAACAATGAGATCCATTTCAGCAATTTTAGGCATTTAGAAACTGATACAGCATGGTTGGCATGATAGGCAGCACTCACATGAGTTTGTTTTAAATTATCAAAAAACTATCAGTTTCCGATAAAAATCTGCGAGAAATTGACAAAACGTCCTTTTTGGCGTTGTTCAACAAATTCTGCAATACGATAAACGAAGTGATACAATTTTTGTGGAAATTGCTTTAGGTTAGAAAATTTTCCTTCGACAAAAAATTTGTATTTGTGATTAATTCCAATTTGAGCTTCGAATTTCCGCTAGAGTCAAAAAATATTTCAAATAAGGAACTAAGAATTGTTTTCGTGGTTGTTTAGATCTTTGACGCGAAAAATTGGTTTTGAATGATCCAGAAGAACACTATAGCGTGTTGCCTACATTTTCACTAGTATCTAAGTATCCCAACAAAATAAAAAATATTGAGTATAATTTTCTGCCTTTATAAGCTGTAATAATATTTTCTAAATGTTAAATAAATGTCAAGTTTTTGTATAATGAGACTGCATAATCTTAATACAAAACGTGAGATTCTTTTTGGACGGTAAAACCTAAAACGTATCAACGCGTTACCAAGGCATAGGGGCATGAGGGATAATTAATTTTAATCCACCTAACAATGATATGCTACAAAAAGCATAGTAAAAGTGATGGTCTGCATCTGCTGAATTTACCAAAAATTCAGATAATTGTTTTCATCATTCTTACAATAATAAAAACTTGCACAGCTTATCAGTTTTCTTAACCAAATTTCGCATCTTGATTTGACTGCAAAAACTGATCTGACGCTTATTTACTGAAAACTTTACCGTCGTTCGATTAACTAGAGTCCTGATTTCAGTTTTTTGCCTGTTCATCGAAAATCAATTATATCATTGTTTGTATCAAAGCGTGTTTCTTGCAAAACTAGTTTTTTAAAATTTTGTTTAAGCAATCACAAGCCTGATAAAACATTTGTTTTCAAAAAAATTTGACAAACAGTTGTAGCTTCCTAAAAAAATAAAAACGCAGGAAATCAAACGCAATCAGAAAGAACTGAATAATGAAGCAGGTTTAAAAAAATTGTGATTACAACTCTATACCGAGCAAAACAAAGAAAAAATAGCTTTCCCTAATTTTTGAGCAAGGAGAACTCATTAAAAAAAAAAGAGTTGCAACTTTTTAGATGGTTTTTATAGAAAAAAATTCCCTCTACGATCTTGCAAAACTATGCGAGAAAGACAGTAAATCGAAATTTCAACCCCGTTGTTTTATGAACCGAAATAGGGCTTTTTAGCGAGATTTTGCGCGACTACGATTCGATTGAATCCAATTATGCTTCAAAATTAATCCGTGCATATCGAAGTAAGCTTATGCAGTGATAACCTCTGTACCATCATACAACTGTAGATTCATTACGATGCAGAGGTATACCCCAAAATTTCCGCCTAAGTAAAATTGACTCAAAAATGAGTTACATACAATGAACGAAATTAGATGACATCCTTTGTATCTTTTTTTTCGCATTAGTAATAAAGTACTATAAGTAGTAACAAAGTAGTACTGAAGTACTACTAGTAGTAATAAGTAAGGCTTTATTAAATAAGTAGCAATTAATTTACGCTTTATTGCGGATTATATGCGAAATCAAGCTACATTGCGTGCGAAAAATCGATACGTAAATTGAGCGGATGCGTGATACAACTGGCGCGAAAAATAGGTTATTGAGTTTGTACTTGTATTTCGCGGCTAAAATTAGAACGCTTTTGCGAACACGGGATACGATATTCCCTTCCGTTTTGCCGGCTTCTGCTAAAGTAGCTATTTTCCGCAATATTGTACCACTTTCAATGTATTAACATAGTAAACACGAACACGAGATACACACATCGGGCATATCTGCCCGTGACGTTTTGGTTATACCTCTGCATCGTAATGTTCTGCATAGGCCGTTGACGGAAAAGCTAATATTTAAGAAAAAGTAGGCCGTAAATTAACAATTCGACCGTCTCTAATTTAAACAGAATGTCAAATTTGCATTTAATTGTAATTTAGTTTGCTAACTTTGTAAAAAAATGCCCTAAAAATAATTTCAACATGTTTAAGTTTTTAGTACAGCACCTTTAGAACATGGGTCTGGGAGACATAGTTATTTGCATAAATCTCCTACGTCGGTTTTTATTGTTTTTAATTTTTAATTATTTTAACTTGAATGAAACAATCTGAGGACCATGGTTAGGAAAATTACAAAAGTTTCTATTTAACTCACAGATTAACTGGAATGAACTCAGGTTGAAAAGTTTTGAAGTGTTGGCTTATTTTTGCAACAATTTGCAATTTTTGTATCGAGAAGAAAACACTTGCCAACATTTACACACAGGGCGTCAACAAACAAAAATTTGTATTTATTTGTAAGTTTTCTTTTTTATCTTCCTTGAAATTTTCTGACTGATATCTACCTTCTATATTTACTATATTTAATCAGCGATATAGATCTTCATATTTTATTTTTCAAATTTATCTATTGTCCAATTGTTCATTCTTTGCTGGATAATAGGCAATAAAAATGTTCTGTAACGGTAACCAAATCGAGATTTTCAAGTAAAAATGTTTTCATACTTCTAAATGACAAATAAAAACTTAGGGAGCTTTGAATATCTCGCTGAAAACTATTTTTTTGAGTTAATAATGTCATGATTGAAATTTTCTAAGCATCATTTGATATGTTTTAGATAAGACATAACAATTTAAAATCAAAGTGACCGTTTGATATCTAAGGTCTGTGAACGCGAAGTTGGGAAGCTGGAACGTTTTTTTAAATTTTGCTTCCAAGAAGTGTTAATTCGATTCTTTTCTGCGTTTCCAATTTTTCTGATTTTTTTATTTTTAAAAACCCTGGAAGTCTCCTTTTCTGACAAAAAAACTTTTGACAATAAAAGAGAAATATTACAAGTAAAGATTATTTGGAACTTTTAATTTCTGAGGCTAAAAGTTGCTAAAAGTTACTAAAAACAGAAGAAGTTTATACTGTTTTGCCTCCTCATCCGAAGAGTCCATAAGTTTTAAACTAAGATAAAATACTTTTCTGATGAAAAAAATCAACCTATAGACTCTTTGCAGATTAATTTTTTAAACAGATTTGAAATATGCCTGTATTTGATTATTACTCCAAGAGCTGGTCTTCATCTTGCGATTTTTTTCTTGAATAAGGTTTCTGAATTTCGACGGTTAGTTTCAAAATGGGATTAAAACTCCTCATGAGTGAGTGCTAAGAAGTGCGATTAAATTTGAATGCGACAAACACAAAATGTGAAATATGAAGCAACATAATCGGAGCCCTCAAAACCTTCAATTGATTTCGATTTTTTGTCCTGACTATGGAATTAGATAAAATAGAAAACCGGAAATATGATACGCAAGGTTAGCATTGTTTTGTTAATTATGTCTAAGATAAAAAAAATAGCATTTGAATTTTTTTTTACCTTTCACATACTAAACCTAAGAAATTGACCCAATTGTAAAAAGCATTTGCCCCTTTCCCTATGAGATTTTCAAGAAAGCTTCTGAAATATGTAATCAAATATTTCAAAAAATTCTCTTGCGGTTTTATGCAACAAGCTATGCTATTTTTTACTGGCCCAAAGCTGATTAAATACGTTGAATTATTCTCTACCGCCAATTAAGCACTTCACGGAAGAGCTGTTTAAGCAAAACATGACTGTCATAATTTTAATTGACAATCGAAACGTTAATTATCCAGCATATATTCTAGAAAATAAAGGTTTGACTTTCTGACTAACGAGCAAAAAATTGTATTACTAAAGAGAAAATAACGAGAAACTAAATTCACGAGAAATCGTTAATGAATATCAATCTAATTTTTTTTGTTTTTTTTCTGGCTATCTTAAAATTTTTGGCATTGAGGTTATGCAAGCAGAAGTCCAGAAAAAATAAATTGTGTAATAATACTATTCGACAAAATAAAAACGTTTCTATGAAAGAATCAGTTTAAAAGGTTTAAAATTGGGGAATAAAGGTTTGCCACCTGTGCAAAAAGTTTGACAGCGCAAGAGATCTATTATTGAAAGACAAAATTTTACCAGCAGAGCTTTTCATTAAAAACGTTTGTCTTCTTAAATTTTTTGACCTCCTCTCACAATATAACGAGAGCAGTCGAGAAACCAAAAACTCCTCATTCAAGATTTTTGAAAAGTACGAATTGACCAAAAACTCCAGAACTCTCCAGTACTTTCCAAAAAATAAGTGCCAATACAAATGGAGTGACAGATCACTGATTAGAAATTTTTCTAGGAAGTGGAATAATTTGCCAATTGAAATCCAAAAAGAGAAAACTAAAAACAAATTTAAGGAAAAACTAAGCAGCGAAATGGTCAAACTGCATGAACGTTTTCCAATAGATAGACAAGTAAGAGGCTTTAGAAATTTGTTCTACTGAAGTATAAAGACCAAACTATTCATATATTTACGAGGCGATTTTGAAAATGTAAATATTTAACCAAACGTTTTTGTTGTGGTTATAACTTTAAATTTACATTTTTGAAGATTAAATAAAACATCAAAACCAAAAGAAAACCCGCAATTTTTCTTGTCGTGTTTTTCTTAAAATGGTCAAACTCGGATTTGGAGGTCCCAAATTGTAGCCGAGAACTGGCAAGTTCAATGAAATGGCGTAATCATATTTCTGAATCAGTATTGATTCGAGACTTGAAATAAGATTTGCCCAATTCTAAAATTGACTTGGCTTTAAGTCAGGTTTTTTAATTCTCGCAATGTCTTGAATTTTTGTCTTTTTTGTGATCATTAAACTTTCTACAAATTACAGTATAACAATGGATACAATTGTAAGGTATTTGATCCTTTTCTTGCACAATGTTCATTAGAGTATCTGAAACTTAAAAAAATTATTTTAAAAAATTTCACATTCGGAGTTATGCAACAAGCTATAAGCAAATTTACTCTCCCAAAATAGATCAAATACAGGTGAATAATTCTCACCCGCCAATTAAACACTTCACGGAAGAGCTGTTTAATCAATACATGATTGTCATATTTTGAGATGGAAATCGAAACGTTAATTATCCAAGACTACTTTTCTTTGAAGTTCAAATTTTCACTTTCTTGCTAATGGGATTGAGCAAAATATTTATTATACTATGGAAAAAGTAAAGATAACTTATATTCGTGTGAAAACTGTGAAGAAATATTCATTTAATTTTGTTTCCTTCTTCTCGGGCTAAAATGTAAGGAAAAACCCAGAAAACAAAATATATAATGTTTTGCTTAGATCATTCTACCCATATAAAAAAATTTCCATATATGAACCGCTGAAAACAAAATACCCGAACCAAAAGAGTACACGACGATTTTTCAAGGCAACTTTTTTTGAGAAAAGCATTCAAAACTTGGATTCCCAAATCTCGGCCAAAACTTGGCAAGTGTAAAAAATGACGTGATCATAGTTTTGAATCAGTTATGATTTGAGGTCTGTAATAAAATTTGCCGAAGCTGCTGAAATTGACTTGGCTTTACGTCAGGTTATCCTAATTATAATTGATTACTTAGTACTCAAGGAGATTTGGGAACTCGCTAAAATTTAAAAAGTGAAGCAAAATATGTGTTCACCAAACTCGATGACAACAATTGTAACGGCTCAATATCCTGATTAAAAAGTTCTAGGCAACGTTTGCTATCCTTAAGATAAATCATTGCAGTATGAAATCCAAAACAACGTCTTTGATATCAAAATAATTTGAACGTCAATCATGGATGCATTCACTTCTTTTCCAAGGGTTTGCAAGCTGATTGTTATATAAATCGAAAATTTTCAAGTGTTCTTTTTTGAAAAGAAAAGCTTTTGATTATTGAGAAGAAGTTGGGCAACTAATAACTGTTGTCTGATAATCGCTAATATTGGGGCTCATTTCGTCCATGAAAAGTTTATTTCAGATCGCATAGGCATTCTCTCGTATGATTATATTTTATAACGCACATGCAAAAATGATGATCTGACCTCACTAATTGACAGCAATGAAAGATGATGAACACCGCAAAAAAATTATTAAAACACTTTGTCTGCTTCTTTTTTTTTGTCTTTTCTGTGAATTTTAAACCTTCTACATAATAAACTATCTATAAAAATGGACCCAATTGTAAGGTATTAGACACTTTTCCTGCAATATGTTCAAAAGAATATCTGAAATCTTTAACAAAATATTTTAGGAAATTTCTCATTCGGAGTTATGCAACAAGCTATGCGAAAATTTTCTCTCCCAAAGCTGATCAAATACAGGTTAATTATTTTAACCCACCAATAAAGCATTTCACGGAAAAGTTGTTCAGTCAATAAGTAACTGTCAAAATTTCAGATAGAAATAGAAACGTTGATTATCAAATAATTTTGTTTGAAGTTGAAATTTTTTATTTTCTTGCTAATGAGGTTGAGCAAAATATTTATGCGACTATTGAGAAAGTATTCATAATCCTAATTCGTGAGAAAACTGTGAACAAATACCAACTTATTTTTTTCCTTAATCTATGGCTACATTGTATTGAGAAACCCAGAAAAAAATTTATAATATTTTGCTCATATCATTCTACCCTTTTAAAAATATTCCCTTAAAAAAACCCTTAAAACAAAATACCAGAAACAAAAGAATACAGGACAATTTTTCAAGCCATTTGATATCCAATAGACGTTCTCTCGTAAGATGATATCTTGAAACGCAAATGCAAAAATGATGATCTCACCTCACTAATCGACAGCAATGAAAGAGGATGAACACTACAAATAAATTGCGATTTTGACTCAGAACGTAAACAAAGTTGCAAGAAATATTTTTCATCAGAGACAGAGAGTGAACAATCAAGCAGTAGTCTTCAATTATTTTGAAAGAGAAATGAAATAGTTTAAATTTTAAAAAAATCTTTCCAACACAGATAAAATTTAGCTGAAATCTGCTTCGCTTGCGTCTCTCCTAGCTTTGTAGTTCATATTACCTGAAGCCCCCAAGATCTCGGTCTAATTTTTCTTATCGGTTTACCGTCTGATCACTCCACTTCTAAGAGAATGAAGCATCAAAATTTGTACTTAATGTCTCTCTGCTGTTTTTTTTTTTAAATCCAAAGTAATTGGATTGTAGTGGTGTGCTGTTTTCGTTCGCACTTTTTTTCGTTCACACTTTTTTTTGGTTTTTTTCCACGTCAGTGAGATGTCAAATTAGAGTGGTGATTTTTAGTTAAGCTGAAATAGCAAAGAAGTGAAAAATCGGGAAAATTTGATATGCGATTTTATCAAACTAATTTTAACGTGCAGTAAGAAATCCAACTTTGAACAATTTTTGGGTTTTTGAGAGGGCAAACTTTGCATCAGATTGATTACTGTTTTCAGCGTTTCTTCTCTTCAATGTATTTAATATGGTTAAAATGTGATCTAATTGTGCCTATTAGTAGTTGCTTGAAATCAACAACTGGCCTCTAAGAGATTTAATGACTTTGGCGCTATTTGTTGTCAAAAAATTAGTGAGTACCCATTCCTTTTTTTGTTATTGCTGTTCTCTTATCACTTAGTGAATTCAATGACACATTTGATTGGTTGCCAATGAGAGGTAGTTGATCCTACATAATGCCTCAGGTTATTAGTTAGTGGTATACATGACTTTGACGAGTACTTTTCTCGGAAAACTTTAGTGAATTTTTGAGATTTATAAGTTTTTATTGCTGTTTTCTGTCTTATCCATTAATCCCATAATGACAAGTCTCTTTGATTGAATGAGAAAGAAAGATTAGTGAATCTAATTATATTTAGGAGTTCATCGAACTTGTCTCTTTGGTTTGGACATTTTCTTTTGTTAATTATTTTGTTCTCCAAATTGATTTTTTTAGTCTTTATCATTTTTTTGCTTTTCTTATGATTTTATCGCTTAGTCTCAAGTATATGTTCTTATAGGCCTTCCAGTGCGGAAGTTTCCACTGGCCTTCCAGTGAAATTTATCCAAGAATTTGTGAATCTTGTTTTCGTTTATTCTTTGTCATTATAACCGATAAAAATCTACGCTATGGCTTCTTGATTTTTTTGCTATAATTAACTGTTTATTTTGTTTAATGGTTATTTTGATTATTATATTTATTTTGTTTATTGGAATGTTTCTTTTTATGGGTAAGGGTTTTGACCTTTAGTTAGTTATTTGCTTTTCCTAATTTGACGCCAATGATATTCATTTTTTTAACAAAATGGTTTTCGCCAAATTGTTTGATCTCTACCACTTTCTCTGTTGTCATTGATTCGCACAGTGTTCTGAAATTTTGTACTCATTTTGAGGATGCACGGAGTCAATTTTTCAAAAAGTGTTCTTAAGACACCCAATTTCGGAAACAGAAGTTTTTCAATGGGTTTTTCGAAATTTTGATCAATTTAGCACTTATAATTTCATTGGCTTTCTACTTATTGCTTACGTTAATATTGCAGTAAAAACATTTACCGTCAATTTATTAGCTATTTTTTTCTTGGGATTGTAGTTTCGAACTAGTTCAGCTATGTTTTTTCATTTGGGAAGCACAATATGATATATGAATTTGCATTTCAACCAAACTGTTAGAAGAACATCCAAAGAAGAGTACATTACTGGTTATTTATCAAAGGCTAATAAGATACTAGCAACTTTACTTGGCTTGAAAAAACTGCCGAAAAATATAATAAGTGCAAATGATGTCAAGTTTAAACTGAACACGTCATTGGGTAATTTTTTCTTAGAAAAGTGACATATATTTTCATTATTTTTTTTAATCTTCAAAAATCGACACACTTTGTGATATCAATAGCAAGAAAAAAACAACGAGCTTTCTGCTATATTTGTCCCGATAACTAATACAACCGGTGTCATCGTAGCTGGAAATGAATTAAGGGATTAAGATAAAAAATAACTGCCAGAGTTCTAAATAGCTCGGAATTTTATAAGTAAACGTATCGGAGCGTTCACCCGCAGCTATGTTTTCGTGCAGTATGCTATGAAATTTTTTTTTATTTTTTTTTCTATTTTTTTTCTAAAGGTACGATGATTTAATGAGATTACGATAAGGGCCTCAACTGAAGACGAACAGGAACTGTTCCCCAAAAGCCCTCCATTCAAACAACCCATTTGCTTGTGCAGCAACACTCCCTCTGATCAGACTCTTGATAGAGATCGCCCTCGGATCATGACATTTTCTAATAAATGTTAAAAATGGAATTCCAACTTATAGTAATAAACCTTAATTTGATTAAGGTCCTTAATTTTTTTTTTGAATAAGTACATCGTTTTGAAGTAAAGGTCAACCTAATTAATGAGTTATCACCACATTATATTTCAATGATTATGTATTCATGTTTTGGACGCAACGAAAATAAAGGTTACAGAGAACGGTATGCAAAATGAAAACGGTGCCCTAATGATCTATGAAAAATTCCTGGACGACAAATGGTCACAGCGTGTCCAGACTTTTTTTTAACAACTTTGATGTTCCCTTTCAAGACATTTGTGTGTCTTATGATCAATCTATGTTCAGACTTTGGTATCTGTGAGGAATATTGCGTGATTTATGATCAGATAATGTTCAGACTGCTATCTTTAATCATAGCTTCGTGCAGCGAAGTAAATGGTGCAATCGTTGAGAGACAGTTGCTGTATCTGACATACCAATGTGCGCTCTGATAAAACCTTGATTCGGCCCATTTTTTTGGTGCAACCTTCATGCCACCCGAACTTTTGGTGGAAATTCGGTGCAACTAACGCTCCCTCTGATCAGGCTATCCTCCAGATTTTGCCTTCTGATTAGACAGTCTTCAATTGTATTTTAAAATGTTCGTAAAATGATATAAAGTAACGTAATTCTACCCTGTATGACTCATTGTATGTTTGAATAATCATCTTGTATTTGAGTGAACAAAATCAGTCCTAATGGAAATTTGCAGTCGAATTAAAACGGTATTCTATCGCTCTATGATCAGATTTTAAGGCCGCTCATGATTAAACTATGTTCACAGAATTTGGTTCCTGATCAGACCTTTGTGCTACCATAGTGAAGATTACCCTGTTACCAGAATACTTTCCAGATCATTCTACTTGGCTTGTCCTTTACCCTCCGTTCACGACTCACACGGTCTAATTAGAGGTCGCTTAACTCTTCCAAAAAATCAGGAAAAGTTTTCGGACACAGTTCAGCCTTGGATTCAATGCCATTGCTTTGAACAGAAGATAGGCCCCAGATTTCTGTTGCAAGAGTCATCTGAACTATTGTATAGATGACCCAGCTATCCAATCAAGGAAAAAAACTGACTTAAATTATTTTCGATAAAAACTCATGACGATACGATTATTATCAAATCTGTCTATTTTGTACATAAACTGTAATCAATCTC
Organism: Convolutriloba macropyga; assembly: GCF_964194025.1. Classification (NCBI taxonomy): domain Eukaryota; kingdom Metazoa; phylum Xenacoelomorpha; order Acoela; family Convolutidae; genus Convolutriloba; species Convolutriloba macropyga. The sequence goes on from NC_134470.1 coordinate 6,069,583, forward strand.
TTTTACAGCATTAAGGTTTATTGGCATTTTTCTTCACCTAGCTGGATGAAGTAATCAATCAAAGAACGTTGCGTAGTTGTGATCAGAAAACATTAAAACCAGGTTCCTGCACTTCACGTTGTTGATTTTTTTTAAAAAAAAAACAAATTTCAGCAACATTGATTTCAGTTCGGTCGATCTGGATCTGGATCGATTTGACAAGATGGCATGAAACAGAAGGTGATTTTGTATTGTCTCATCGGATGTCCTGATTGAAAGCACCATTTTTGGCCTGTACATGTAGATCAATAATAGCTGGAACACCCCCAGAACGAACCCAATCCCGCTTGGTATCTGAAACATAAAGTGCTAGCCAAGTTCAACGAAGCACCTTAATAAGGATCAAGATAAAGTTACTCAAAGATGATTTTTTTTCAGTTGATCGAATTTTTTCACTGTGTTTTGCGCCACGTTTTTCACTTGATGCTGGGCCGTGTGTTTATTATCAATAGTGGCTTCCCGCCAGATTAAAAAGCCGTACATTTATAAGTCGAGGTCTAAAACAAGACAAGGTCGAATGGGCACATTTAGTTTGAGTTCTGACACTGGGCATGACTGAATGGTTAACTTGTAAGAACCTGCAAGTCGAATAATGAACTTGTATGTTTCTTGCTCAAACGAAAAAGGAGACCAAAAAAGACAATAAAGTCTATCTGAAAAAAATAAGTTCTTTGTTCTACTAAAACATAAGTTCTTATTTGACGCTAGTAGTAAATAATAAGAGCGTTAAGAGCGCGGGGGGGTATTCATGCGATACTAACCATGGGAATATAGGAGTGATCATGAGTGGGAATTAGGTTTGGAGGGATTGAATAGTTTGTACATGTAAAAACCTTTCCTTTCCGCTTTATTCCAATCTTTCTTTCTTGCCGCATTCTCAGTAGTCTTAGCGCTTTCAAAATACTCAATCAATTTAAATTAAAACCAAATACCTAACTCCATGCAAAATCAAGTACAGTTTTGCGTGCGCTTTTCTGCGCTATTAAATTTAATTACACAGTCTAATAACGCCTTGCAGTTTTAAACACTGGTTCTTCTGGCTCACTTTCACTGGCTTCCTCAGCTTCAAACTTAATAAACGGGTTATCGGGACTGGAGTTTTCATCTGAACTTGCATCAAAATCGACTATATCATTGCTCTCAATATCCGAATCGCTTATCAACTCAGCAGCTAGAAAACCAGGGTCGGGTGTCTGCCATGTGTTGGAGCTTTGGCTGTTGGTTTCTGGAGACGATTGTGGCACAACGAAACTGTTATCCCAGTCAGGATTTAAAATAAGCTGTAAGTCACTAAAAACACTCCACATCGTTGTCGCTCCAATTTATTTCATCTATAGCATAATCGCCCAGTACATAGTGGCCAAAGTGGAGAGTTTTTTTGCCATCGGGTAGTATGTAGCGTTTATTATCAAACGCTGACAAGCAGATTTTGTTTGTAGTTAATGTGCGCAACGAGTGGTGGTAAGAAGCAATCCGGTTGTTCTCTGCACGTACACTGTTGCCTGACAGCAGGGTATTCAAAAAGTCTGCGTGCCTTAGATTTTGTTGCGCAGCCTTCTTCACTCCTTTTGCTGAGAGTTTTCTACAACCTGAAAAGATAGAAAGAAAATGAGAAAAAATAGGCGCTATTTTAATTATTAACCCCCTTTATAATAACAATACAAACTAACAAGTTCCAGATGTTTACTAACCAACTGTATATATTTATAGTAAGACTAATATTTTTCATTTCAAAGAGAATAAAATTACTTGTTGACAGAATGGAGCATAGCTTTGGCTCTAAGCAGATGAATTCGGTAATTTGGTCTCTGTGAGGAATATTGCGTGATTTATGATCAGATAATGTTCAGACTGCTATCTTTAATCATAGCTTCGTGCAGCGAAGTAAATGGTGCAATCGTTGAGAGACAGTTGCTGTATCTGACATACCAATGTGCGCTCTAATAAAACCTTGATTCGGCCCATTTTTTTGGTGCAACCTTCATGTCACCCGAACTTTTAGTGGAAATTCGGTGCCACTAGCGCTCCCTCTGATCAGGCTTTCCTCCAGATTTTGCCTTCTGATTAGACAGTCTTCAATTGTATTTTAAAATGTTCGTCAAATGATATAAAGTAACGTAATTCTACCCTGTATGACTCAATGTATGTTTGAATAACCATCTTTTATTTGAGTGAACAAAATCAGTCCTAATGGAAATTTGCAGTCGAATGTAAACGGTATTCTATCGCTCTATGATCAGATTTTAAGGCCGCTCATGATTAACCTATGTTCACAGAATTTGGTCCCTGATCAGACCTTTGTGCTACCATAGTGAAGATTACCCTGTTACCAGAATACTTTCCAGATCATTCTACTTGACTTGTCCTTTACTTTCCGTTCACGACTCACACGGTCTATTTAGAGGTCGCTCAAATCTTACAAAAAATCAGGAAAAATTTTCGGACACAGTTCAGCCTCGGATTCAATGCCATTGCTTTGAACAGAAGAGAGGCCCCAGATTTCTGTTGCAAGAGTCATCTAAACTATTGTATAGATGTCCCAATTATCCAATCAAGGAAAAAAACTGACTTAAATTATTTTCGATAAAAACTCATGACGATTATTATCAAATCTGTCTTTTTTGTACATAAACAGTTATCAATCTCTTTTACAGCATTAAAGTTTATTGGCATTTTTTCTTCACCTAGCTTGATGAAGTAATCAATCAAAGAACGTTGCGTAGATGTGATCAGAAAACATTAAAACCAGGTTCCTGCACTTCACGTTGTTGATTTTTTTTTTAAAAAAAAACAAATTTCAGCAACATTGATTTCAGTTCGGTCGATCTGGATCTGGATCGATTTGACAAGATGGCATGAAACAGAAGGTGATTTTGTATTGTCTCATCGGATGTCCTGATTGAAAGCACCATTTTTGGCCTGTATATGTAGATCAATGATAGCTGGAACACCCCCAGAACGAACCCAATCCCGCTTGGTATCAGAAACATAAAGTGCTAGCCAAGTTCAACGAAGCACCTTAATAAGGATCAAGATAAAGTTACCCAAAAATGTTTTTTTTGAGTTGATCGAAGTTTTTTCTGTGTTTTGCGCCACGTTTTTCACTTGATGCTGGGCCGTGTGTTTATTATCAATAGTGGCTTCCCGCCAGATTAAAAAGCCGTACATTTATAAGTCGAGGTCTAAAACAAGACAAGGTCGAATGGGCTCATTTAGTTTGAGTTCTGACACTGGGCATGACTGAATGGTTAACTTGTAAGAACCTGCAAGTCGAATAATGAACTTGTATGTTTCTTGCTCAAACGAAAAAGGAGACCAAAAAAGACAATGAAGTCTAACTGAAAAAAAATAAGTTTTTTGTTCTACTAAAACATAAGTTCTTATTTGACGCTAGTAGTAAATAATAAGAGCGTTATGAGCGCGGGGGGGTATTCATGCGATACTAACCATGGAAATAAAGGGAGTGATCATGAGTTGGATTTAGGTTTGGAGGGATTGAGAAGTTTGTACATGTAAAAACCTTTCCTTTCCGCTTTGTTCCAATCTTTCTTTCTTGCCGCATTCTCAGTAGTCCTGGCGCTTTCAAAATACTCAATCAATTTAAATTAAAACCAAATACCTAACTCCATGCAAAATCAAGTACAGTTTTGCGTGCGCTTTTCTGCGCTGTTAAATTTAATTACACAGTCTAATAACGCCTTGCAGTTTTAAACACTGGTTCTTCTGGCTCACTTTCACTGGCTTCCTCAGCTTCAAACTTAATAAACGGGTTATCGGGACTGGAGTTTTCATCTGAACTTGCATCAAAATCGACTATATCATTGCTCTCAGTATCCGAATCGCTTATCAACTCAGCAGGTAGAAAACCAGGGTCGGGTGTCTGCCATGTGTTGGAGCTTTGTTTGTTGGTTTCTGGAGACGATTGTGGCACAACGAAACTGTTATCCCAGTCAGGACTTAAACTAAGCTGTAAGTCACTAAAATCGCCAGTATTTTCATTATCCCACTCCACATCGTTGTTGCTCCAATTTATCTCATCTATAGCATAATCGCCCAGTACAAAGTGGCCAAAGTGGAGGGTTTTTATGCCATCGGGTAATATATAGCGTTTATTATCAAACACTGACGAGCAGATTTTGTTTGTAGTTACTGTGCGCAACGAGTGGTGGTAAGAAGCAATCCGGTTGTTCTCTGCACGTACACTGTTGCCTGACAGCAGGGTATTCAAAAAGTCTGCGTGCCGTAGATTTTGTTGCGCAGCCTTCGTCACTCCTTTTGCTGAGAGTTTTCTACAACTTGAAAAGATAGAAAGAAAATGAGAAAAAATAGGCGCTATTTTAATTACTAACCCCCTTTATAATAACAATACAAACTAACAGGTTCCAGATGTTTACTAATCAACTGTATATATTTATAGTAAGACTAATATTTTTCATTTCAAAGAGAATAAAATTACTTGTTGACAGAATGGAGCATAGATTTGGCTTTAAGCAGATGAATTCGGTAATGTAGTCGCCGGCAAATTCATCCTTAAATTTAAGGACTACTTTTTTGTTACTGGCATCAAACAAGAAATGATCAGCCGCGTAGTTCGAAAAATCGAAATGGCTCAGAACTGACTGCGGCTTTTCTGATAATTGCTTGTTGAAGCCTGGTCTTTGAACAGAATATAAGAGGCTGTCCGTATCACTAAATATTAGGCGACAGTTGAAGTTTGGACGCATGGCCCGATAGTGGAAATAAAACATGTGATTTTTTGCCAAATCTAAGATAGTGGCTCCCACAATAGTCGGAGTGCTCCAAAAGAGATATTTTGGGCGTGTCGTCAAAGCAGCCATGTTTTCACCGAATATCATGTAGCAGTCAAACTCGAACTTAGACACTACGTTGAGCACTTGTTCAGCATTAGGCATGATTGTAATTTTACTGCGAAGTCGCTTAGATTCACAGTTCTTGCCTTGTACAGCGTTGTTCATTAACTTGTATGTTTCTTGCTCGAACGAAAAAGGAGACCAAAAAAGGCAATGAAGTCTAACTGAAAAAAATAAGTTCTTTGTTCTACTAAAACATAAGTTCTTATTTGACGCTTGTAGTAAATAATAAGAGCCTTAAGAGCGCGGGGGTATTCATGCGATACTAAACATGGGAATATAGGAGTGATCATGAGTGGGAATTAGGTTTGGAGGGATTGAATAGTTTGTACATGTAAAAACCTTTCCTTTCCGCTTTATTCCAATCTTTCTTTCTTGGCGCTTTCTCAGTAGTCTTAGCGCTTTCAAAACACTCAATCAATTTAAATTAAAACCAAATACCTAACTCCATGCTAAATCAAGTACAGTTTTGCGTGCGCTTTTCTGCACTATTAAATTTAATTACACAGTCTGATAACGCCTTGCAGTTTTAAACACTGGTTCTTCTGGCTCACTTTCACTGGCTTCCTCAGCTTCAAACTTAATAAACGGGTTATCGGGACTGGAGTTTTCATCTGAACTTGCATCAAAATCGCCTATATCATTGCTCTCAATATCCGAATCGCTTATCAACTCAGCAGCTAGAAAACCAGGTTCGCGTGTCTGCCATGTGTTGGAGCTTTGGTTGTTGGTTTCTGGAGACGATTGTGGCACAGCGAAACTGTTATCCCAGTCAGGATTTAAACTAAGCTGTAAGTCACTAAAATTGCCAGAATTTTCATAATCCCACTCACATCGTTGTCGCTCCAATTTATCTCATCTATAGCATAATCGCCCAGTACATAGTGGCCAAAGTGGAGAGTTTTTCTGCCATCGGGTAGTATGTAGCATTTATTATCAAACGCTGACAAGCAGATTTTGTTTGTAGTTACTGTGCGCAACGAGTGGTGGCAAGAAGCAATCCTGTTGTTCTCTGCACGTACACTGTTGCCTGACAGCAGGGTATTCAAAAAGTCTGCGTGCCGTAGATTTTGTTGCGCAGCCTTCGCCACTCCTTTTGCTGAGAGTTTTCTACAACCTGAAAAGATAGAAAGAAAATGAGGAAAAAAGGCGCTATTTTAATTACTAACCCCCTTTATAATAACAATACAAACTAACAAGTTCCAGATGTTTACTAATCAACTGTATATATTTATAGTAAGACTAATATTTTTGATTTCAAAGAGAATAAAATTACTTGTTGACAGAATGGAGCATAGCTTTGGCTTTAAGCAGATGAATTCGTTAATGTAGTCGCCGGCAAATTCATCCTTAAATTTAAGGACTACTTTTTTTTTACTGGCATTAAACAAGAAATGATCAGCCGCGTAGTTTGAAAAATCGAAATGGCTCAGAATTGACTGCGGCTTTTCTGATAATTGCTTGTAGAAGCCTGGTCTTTGAACAGAATATAAGAGGCTGTCCGTATCACTAAAAAATAGGCGACAGTTGAAGTTTGGACGCATGGCCCGATAGTGGAAATAAAACATGTGATTTTTTGCCAAATCTAAGATAGTGGCTCCCACAATAGTCGGAGTGCTCCAAAAGAGATATTTTGGGCGTGTCGTCAAAGCAGCCATGTTTTCACCGAATATCATGTAGCAGTCAAACTCGAACTTAGACACTACGTTGAGCACTTGTTCAGCATTAGGCATGATTGTAATTTTACTGCGAAGTCGCTTAGATTCACAGTTCTTGCCTTGTACAGCGTTGTTCATTAACTTGTATGTTTCTTGCTCGAACGAAAAAGGAGACCAAAAAAGGCAATGAAGTCTAACTGAAAAAAATAAGTTCTTTGTTCTACTAAAACATAAGTTCTTATTTGACGCTTGTAGTAAATAATAAGAGCCTTAAGAGCGCGGGGGTATTCATGCGATACTAAACATGGGAATATAGGAGTGATCATGAGTGGGAATTAGGTTTGGAGGGATTGAATATTTTGTACATGTAAAAACCTTTCCTTTCCGCTTTATTCCAATCTTTCTTTCTTGGCGCTTTCTCAGTAGTCTTAGCGCTTTCAAAACACTCAATCAATTTAAATTAAAACCAAATACCTAACTCCATGCTAAATCAAGTACAGTTTTGCGTGCGCTTTTCTGCACTATTAAATTTAATTACACAGTCTGATAACGCCTTGCAGTTTTAAACACTGGTTCTTCTGGCTCACTTTCACTGGCTTCCTCAGCTTCAAACTTAATAAACGGGTTATCGGGACTGGAGTTTTCATCTGAACTTGCATCAAAATCGCCTATATCATTGCTCTCAATATCTGAATCGCTTATCAACTCAGCAGCTAGAAAACCAGGTTCGCGTGTCTGCCATGTGTTGGAGCTTTGGTTGTTGGTTTCTGGAGACGATTGTGGCACAGCGAAACTGTTATCCCAGTCAGGATTTAAACTAAGCTGTAAGTCACTAAAATTGCCAGAATTTTCATAATCCCACTCACATCGTTGTCGCTCCAATTTATCTCATCTATAGCATAATCGCCCAGTACATAGTGGCCAAAGTGGAGAGTTTTTCTGCCATCGGGTAGTATGTAGCATTTATTATCAAACGCTGACAAGCAGATTTTGTTTGTAGTTACTGTGCGCAACGAGTGGTGGCAAGAAGCAATCCGGTTGTTCTCTGCACGTACACTGTTGCCTGACAGCAGGGTATTCAAAAAGTCTGCGTGCCGTAGATTTTGTTGCGCAGCCTTCGCCACTCCTTTTGCTGAGAGTTTTCTACAACCTGAAAAGATAGAAAGAAAATGAGGAAAAAAGGCGCTATTTTAATTACTAACCCCCTTTATAATAACAATACAAACTAACAAGTTCCAGATGTTTACTAATCAACTGTATATATTTATAGTAAGACTAATATTTTTGATTTCAAAGAGAATAAAATTACTTGTTGACAGAATGGAGCATAGCTTTGGCTTTAAGCAGATGAATTCGTTAATGTAGTCGCCGGCAAATTCATCCTTAAATTTAAGGACTACTTTTTTTTTACTGGCATTAAACAAGAAATGATCAGCCGCGTAGTTTGAAAAATCGAAATGGCTCAGAACTGACTGCGGCTTTTCTGATAATTGCTTGTAGAAGCCTGGTCTTTGAACAGAATATAAGAGGCTGTCCGTATCACTAAAAAATAGGCGACAGTTGAAGTTTGGACGCATGGCCCGATAGTGGAAATAAAACATGTGATATTTTGCCAAATCTAAGATAGTGGCTCCCACAATAGTCGGAGTGCTCAAAAACAGATATTTTGGGCGTGTCGTCAAAGCAGCCATGTTTTCACCGAATATCATGTAGCGGTCAAACTCGAACTTACAGACTACGTTTAGCACTTGTTCAGCATTACGCGTGATTGGAGTTTTACTGCGGCGTCGCTTAGATTCACAGTTCTTGTCGTATACAGCGTTGTTCATTAACTTGTAAAAGTTCTCCTCGAACTTATTAGCTGCGATTTGTTGTTTTTCACTGTTTAACGTAGTATATGGTGATAGCCAGCGTTCTTGGCAGAACTGCAGCACTCTATGCACATTTTTAATTTCGAGTCCAAGTTCAATAGACAATTTGAGCAATTTGTAGTGAACCACATATCGTATGACGCTCGCATGATGCTGATGGTCTTTGTGGGTTCACAGTTGTTCAGAGCTAGGCAAATGTGGTGTGAGTCATAATTTTGTATATTATGACCTAAGACAGGAATGAAATTGATGTTTCTTCTTGCTCGGTTACACTTTTCATGCGCCCACCCGAAATATGTCACTATAGTGACAATGGTTTGAGTCAATCGAGCTTTCTGGATCTTCGACTTCCGAAAACGGTTTCTCACAAATCCAGCATTGTGTAGCTTGAGATTTGTCCAAACTTCGCCTGTCGCCTTTGAAAAACGGGTATGTTCTCTTTTGCTTGTGGATATCTCTTGCAAGTTTGTGTAGCACGTTCACAAAATTAGCCATACAGTCTTCAGGACTGTCAACTTGGTAAAAAATTTGTTTGTTAGAGTGGTGATCAGTTACTGTTAACGCAAACCCACACGGTTCATGAATCTCCTTTACTTGTGTAAATGCTCTGCTACTAGGTCCTCTGCATCCTGACACGGGTCTAATAAAGGACACAAAATCGAAGTATATTACTAAAGGTACGAACCAAGTTGCAGAGAGGTTTGAGAATTTGTATGAATTTTGATCGCTTGAAGGCATGTGAATAACTGCGGGAGCATTGTTGCCACAGTTAGTCAGTGCACATTGTAACTTTCGAGGCCGTCTCGACATATCCACAAGCAATTTCGACAGATCCGATAACAGAAACGAAAGTCAATATATCGCAAAAGACATTTACAAGGTGAGTAATCAGTACATTGTGGTGATGATCGTCATCATACAACAAAAGTAAATCCATTACAAATTCAGATTCGTATGACGAAATTTCGAGAGGAAAAAGTTGCCCGTTTTCGTAGCCAAACACATTACCTTGAACATCATTCAGTTTTTCAAATTCAGGAATTTCCTCAAAGCCCATGCGCATGTCGAATTCACCTAATGGTTGATGAATTCCCGGTTGATTTTAAGTGGTTGGGCCTGTTTTGGCAGTTTGGTAGTTCTGATCATCTTTGTCCAGATTTATTCCATGATGCAGATGATATGCTGCTACGTAGCATTATCTGAAGCACTGCTGGTCTTCATGATTTCTAATATTGAGCAGACCGCGACAATTGGCAATTTTAGTTGGCAAAGCAATATAGGACGAGCCGCGAATTGGTCTGAAACGTGCGAAATTCACATCAACTTTCAGCACTTTTTCCAGTACCCATCCACTACCCGTGGACGCAAATGTTGTTAAAAGGCTCATCACTTTTTCCTCCATTCCCCAGTAGGCTGCAATCGTGACACCGTTTGCGTAGAATGGTGTCATAAGTGAGTTGGCGTATATTTCAATGCGTTCATCTTCCACATTATCAGACTGGTCGTTATGGTACTTTATCAGCTGTAGTTTTGCACACAACTGAACCTTCTGTGGCCCATGGCATAACTGCTCACTTATGATGCTGTCGATTCTGGGTTTTTGCGCACGCATGAATGTTTCAAGATGACGTGCTTCATCTACGTCAGTTGTCTCAAACGTTCGCAGGAGACCTTTGAACGCACTTTCTGTCGGCGTATCTCTTGGTTCAAATTCGTTGCCAAATACGGGTAGAGAGTGCACAGAGTTCATATGCTGAGCATACAAGTGAGAGTCGTTAAACCCAAGATGACAACTGCGGCAACAGTTGGTGAATCGCGAGTGCTCGGTCCAAAAATTAGAGATTTTTCGCGAAGTAAATTCGCATAATGAACATTGGTAAGTGGGTAAACCAAGTTCATCCGGGTGGAAATGATGCTCATGTCTAGTCCAATTGCTAGCTGTACTGAGTGAAGAATCGAAATAACGGCAAAGGTACACCATTTTTGAGTTTTGTAATTTGGGTACCACAAAAGCTTTAGCTTGAGTAATAACAATTCAATTTGAGAGACGAAAGAACAGATAAAGATTTCTCGGGTTTCACCGAAACGTAGACCATGGAATACTTTGCGCGCCAATTTTGAAATTTTAAAATGCTGCAACCTGATTGGTCGATTTTGGCGGGCTTATTTTATTTCAAAATTTTGTAAAAATTTATATCTGAGTGCTATTTTTTTTTCAATTTATTTCTCTAGATACCATGAGAATAGGTGAGCGGGCAACCGATAGACAGAATGCGATGACTTTTCTAATGCAAAAAGTTTAATTGGTTTGCATTGGTTCGTTTTAAATAAAATCCCACATTAGGGCGTTGTTTGACTACTGTCTGAAAGTGGATGTTATAGCAACGCTACGCAAAAGTTTTGGGAATGAAAAATGCTTGTAGCGTCATAAAACGTAGGACCCCGTTGAAAAAACTGCTCCAGCATCATCAAAAACAGTTAGTTTTTTCTCTCAATCAAGTCGTAATTTGTCAAAACATGACAATTACATGACAGTTAGACATGTTTTTTTTAAACGCATTTTTCGATGACAGGTCTCAGAATAAAACTTCACATGATGGCTCCGGGGAGTGCAAAACTGCAAAAAACAGGACTCTAACTCCTTTTTTTCAGCTAGTTGATGTTCTAATTAATGCCAGATGTTAATGGGACATGAATGGCCAGATGTTTTGGAAATCGGTGAAGGAGCCGTTTTTCGACCTCGATGCTTATGAGCAAAGTTGTCAAGCATGGCGAGGGCTTTACAAGTCTGCAAAAAAATTTCATATTTTTAGTTAATTAGTAATTTGGCTAATTAAGCGCTAATTAGCTCTTAATTAAGGACTAATTAACTCATTAATTATTTGTCTAAATTTGACGAGTGTGATGAGAGTTTTTTTAGCTCATTGTCTGCGGATGCCAATAAAACACTCCTTTTCATCCCAACTATTTTTTGGAGCTCACTTTTTTGGGGTCAAAGGTCACTGTTAATATGTTAAAAAACAGCAAAAAATCGCGTTTTTTAAAGTTTTTCAAAAAAATTTTTTCTCAAGCATCTTTTTTTTAGCACCGGAACAGCCGGTTGGCAATTAGTTAAAGATACCAAATCCTTCTTTTACCGTGTTTTCAATAGTTTAACCTAGTCATTTGATGTATAATTAGTACAACTTCAATGTTTTAGCCTGAATTTTACATTCTTTTCGGCTCTTTAATATTATTATTAATGCTTTCTGTCAGTTTTTTTTCAAAACAAGTGAGTAGCATTGTTACCTTTTACATCAGGACACCTATTGTTTGCATCCAAAAAATTTTTAAGAATCTTATGACGAATTGTTGGTTTTTCATTACAAGAAATTTTGTTTTTTATCGAGTTTTTTTAATTTAGTTTTACAATAGTGCTTATTAGGGGTAATTTGATAAAATTGGCTGCTATTCAACACTGCAAACGGAGAACTTTATGCAATTTTTTGCGTAACCAGCGAAAAACTGGAAAAGATTTTGTTTTTCTTGTTTTATTTAATATGACGAAGCACCTAAGTTTTACTGTTTGTACGTTGAAAAACTTTGTAAAATCCAATTCAAAGCGCTCCATGAAAGAGTATAGTTAAACAAAAGTTGATACTTAAGTTTTAAGCGTGATTTCCATTGGCTTCATGGTCTTTTAGGTTCTTGCTTATGAGATAATTTAAAAGACATAGAACAAGTTCAAACATTTTCAATTTGAGAAAAACTGAAATCTTTGCAAAATTTTCATGTATAAACATCAAATAAACGCTTACATATAAACACACACAAAAAAATATGGGAAGCTCTAAATTTAAGCAGAGAAAGTGATGCTGATAAAAAGTTTAGTCTTCAAAAAGCACCGAGAGAGAAGAATCCGACTTTCTTTTTTTGGGTGCTCTGTATATTTTAGGCGTCTCCAAATTGTTTGGTGTGACAGTCCTGTCTTCTAGTACTGGTGTTTTTGGCGATTCAAAGTTTGTCTCTGAAGACATTGTAGTATCGGGTGTTTCCTGCTTGTCTGTCCAATTCCAAATATCCAAGGAACTTGATCTCTACTGGGTGCTTCAAAAAAGACGGGATTGTGCTATGAGGCGTTGTTGTAGCACTGGGGTCACTCAGCGGAGTTGTTGGTAAGCTTTGTCCTGAAGAACTTGCTGGTGATGTGGGCGACATTTGAATGCCCCAAGGACTGGCTAAATTGTCACGAGCATCTTGAGCTCCAGTTGGTTTTCGAATAGTGGCACACAATTGCAATCGTACTTGAAAAGAAGTTGCTTTGTCTCGTCGGGCAATGTTGCAATGTCTTGCGGCTCACACGACTGCAGTTTTTGTGGTGGCACTAGACCACCAGATGTTATAATACTTCCATGAGTAGGTAAGTTTTTTCCCGGCAAAGTAGGAACAAAATCGATAAATGATTTTGGTATAATGAAGCGGTCTGATGTAATCCAATTTTTCATAGAAAGGTCTTTTTACTGTTGAATAAAAACAACATAATTTTCGTTACCAGGACTCGTCAGAATCAGAGAGCAAGTAAAAAGAAATTCTGAAATTTTGAAATTTGAAAAATTGTATAAGCAAGCAACAGAAATCAGATAAAGAAAAATTGAGAGAGAGAGAGAGAGAGTAACTTTGAGTTCTGAAGAAAATGGTCTGAAGTGTTATAACTAATTTGATTTTATGGTTCAGGCACTCCCTTAGGTCATATTTGTTTTCAATCAAGTATCTAGGATTTTGTTCCCTTGCATATTAACCACAGGAAGACAAGCTTATTTAAGGTAGCTGTTATCAGTGCGCCAGACCAAAGCTTAACGACATATATATTTATATGTCCCATGTTTAGGTTTATGCACAGTATTTTCTACATAGTTTTTGAATTTTCCTTTCATTGCCCACATTTCCTAGTACTCAAGTGTAAACTTTATGGCTTCTTATCAATTTGATCTCTGACCTTAAGTGTAAAAAAGTTTCATGGACGCCATATGTTTACTGCACGTGCAAAACAAACAAGGGCTTTATTGAAAAGTAGTTTTTCTACACGTTTTCTAATGCCCCAAATTTTCTGATACGTGTTTTATGTCTTCTTATCAATTTGATCTTTGAACTTTCTTAGTAATAAAATTTCATGGTCCGAGCACGTGTTAATAATTGAACAAACATGTGCTTTAGGGAAAGTTGCCCAAGTTGAAAAGAATTAAAAGACACAAGTACGCCGCTGGCGTACTTGAGTCTGTATTTTCACACATGTAAACCTGTTTGCAATTAAGAACAAAGACGACACTTGTTTAAACCAAGCTTGCCGCGCCACATTTGTGTGAGTGTTTTTTTGAGGTGGTCGTTTCATTTTATATTTCACAAAAACCTGATATCAGTATAACCATAGACTAATTTGAAATAAATTGTTTTCTGCCACAAAAGATTTTGAGTTTGGGGATAGTTATAATGGTATTCCAAAGACGGAAAAACGTCTAATCAGGGCCACCCTCAAAACGTATGAGAAGATTGGAACGTATGTGTTTTTGAAACTATTCAGTAAAGTTGGCGACGATTACGAATTTCAAAAATGGCTCTCACTGACAACACGAGAATTTGATAAACTTTATAAAAAAGCGCTAAAAATTAGGGAAACTTTTCCAATCAGTTCACAAGAAGCTGAATCAAAATCGAAGGTTGACGGACCTTCTCCTGCTAAGAAATCGAAATTTTGCTCAACATAAAAGTCATGGTTGAGGCAATGTTTGAGCGTTCACCTAGTTACTTCAAACAGTTTCAGAAGCAGTTTAAATTTTTAGTCACTAATGAAAAAATTAATTTGTCAAGCGTGAAAAAATTTGCAGTATGTTCTCATTTCGATTCAGCATTTTGTCAGTTGACAACAACAACAACACAATCTACTAATCATTTTCATGTCCTGATAGATACATCAGAAGCAGCAACAATTTACGATGACATTTTCAAACGAAACAAAGCTTTCCCCTTATCTTGTCTTTTCACAACTTTTTCATACTTGTTTTCATCAGCAGTGGATTTGGAGACAAAAGGCGATGTCTTTTTTATATTGAAGTTAGCGGTTGATTTCAACATTAAGAACGAAGAAAAACCTGAGTCTGCAGCAACAGTGTGGAAGCGTATACCAGCAGTTGTTACTTTATCACAACAGCTACAAACGAAAACTGCTGGAAACTCAAACAAAAATAATAAAAATATTGTGAAGTCAGTGAGGACAACGGTGGTGCAGAAGTCAGTGCACAACATGATTTTGCTCGGCAAGCAAACTGAAACAGACAATTTCAGCAGTGAAACTTTGCGTAGATTCGAATCAATTTTAACTGGTCCTCATTCTGGTGTTTTTTTGTCAGATTATGGATATTTTGCGAATGGGCATGGAAGTTTGAATATTGATACTGATTTGTTCATTCGTTTTGTGTATGAAGAAAAAACTCAATTTCATTCAAACAATTTTGAAAAAAATTCAATTTCATTCAAACATTAGTAGTGTTAGGTCATCATCATATGAAGAGCAAACCGTATAAAATCATTATCAGTACATTTAACAATGGGCTGGAAACTGAAAATAAGATGAGCAACATAAATACAAAATAGTCCACATAATTTTGAGTCTCGTCTTTGAATGGGCTGGTTTTCTAGAGCTTGACATAGCTGAACGTCTCCTTGGGTGGAAACCAGTCTTCGATATACATCCTTAACGAACAAAACGGATTGCCCCAGAGGATCGGCAAAAATCAAATTCTTGTTTTTGACGCATAATAGGAGCCAATGTGTTCCAGCATTGTCAGACGTTGATGCATTGACTATTATAAATGAATTTCGTTGCAAAATTTTAGGGAAATTGTTTGCTGCAAAGACACCCAGAAATCGGTGCTTCAGTATCTTGCAGCGCTGAATTAAATCATTTACTTCGTCTTCGTTCATTAATTTGTCAATATATGGTTTTTCGACAAACGTCTTGCACTGTCAACGTAAGTTGTACTTGTTTTTTCGCCAATTATGAAAAATTCAATGTTGTTTGGAAGAGCCGCTGAGAACTTCAGTTCCACGGTTATTGAACTGTTTGTCAGCTCGGGTTGAATAAAATCATGGGAAGCCTGTTGCGTGCTGGTAAGCTCAAAAACCATAAAAAATGGCTGGGATACTCGCTCAGTTTAATTCCATGACCGTTGTCAATATCAGCCAAGTCGGATATTGTGTTAGAATAGAGACGTTTATTGTCATCTGTTGATATTGGACTATCCGCTACAGGCAGTCCGTTGCGATAAATATATATTTGTTCGAGACCAAGTTTCCGGTAATGAAACGGGTTGAGTCTGTTATTGCCAAAGAAAGCTTCGTTAGTGTTTAAACAAACTGCAAGTCTGCGAATTGGTTCCCGCGAGAAAATATCCTCTTTCTTCCAACTATGGAGACCAGCTGACGCCAGAAATGTTTTTGTTATGGTTTCGAAGTAGGGATAAGATGCGGGACTACTTAACAAGGTTTTTTTCAATGGCTGACATAACGTCATCATTTAGCGTCATCTTGCGGACATACAAATTTCTACTTTTTAATGTTTTGCAGGGTCATCGAACATGATGACAAAATCATCAATAGAGCGTCTGAAAGCAATGCGAAGCGTAACAACGCTAAGCAGATGTCGATCACAGGTGAAGAAGTCAACGGCGACTTTTCCATAAAAAGCGCATTCGGCTGATTTTTTAAATAATTCTTTTCTTCTGTCATTTTCTGTTGTCGCTATCGTAGCCGGGTTCTCTTCGAATGAGTAGCCTTGACATGCTAGCAATGGGTTTTTAGCGTCCTTGTTGTGAGAAAATTTGGTCTTGATAAAACTTTTGTGCGCATAGTTCCCGTTAGCATTTGATATTTTCAGTCCATTAGCAGATACCGTGCAATCAGAAAATAATGAATGTAACACATTGTTGAAAAAATATGCTTCAAATCAGCTCCAGAAGACTGAACAATTTTACATTTGACTTACAGAAAAATTTTTTGTAACTTTATAAAATTATTTCGATCACCAGAGACTTCAAACTCTAACATGGGTCCATTTGGACTGTAGACAGGTCCCATTTTTTGACAGAAACTTTTATCAAACGCTACTAAGAGCGCTGGTTTTTCAAATAAATCCAGAGAACTGTGAGTTGCTTCTGTTGGCGACAAATTAGCGATCATCGTTAACTTTGGCGAAAAAATCTGACTGACTTCTTTTCAGGGGCCTCCGAGTGGAAATGATGTTTTTCCGTTTGGTTACTGCTGCTGACTTTTTGGATGAGCTCTTTAAGCGAGTTCTTAGTCTACGTTGTCGTAATGTTTTTTTCCGTGATCTACCAGTCTGTTTTTTACTGTATTAGAAATTGTGTTTTTGAGCGCTTACTTTGGAGATTTTTTACTGCTTAGTACGTCCAGTAGCTCTGAACCACTCTGTTTCAACAGCTCCTTTCCCATACGTTTGGCAGTTGGTAGAATGAATCGACGTGCTAATGGTAGAGCAACGCGACCAATACCTGCAGCCAAAGCCTCAAAGCCACTACCTCTTTGTCGATAGTGTCCCGAAAAATGCGGCAAAGAAGTTGCTTGATTTGCGTAGTATGAATCCATTTTAACTTAAAAACTTTTTGAATTATAACGTCCAGAGAACGGAACCAAGTCACCTGTTTCTGTTCGCAGTTCAAAAGAAATGGATTGAATTGTGTTTGTCAATAGATATTGTAATCTAATTTTGAAAAAACTATACGATGTGTTCGTGCAACTTCGCACACACTACCGTTGTTTAGACGCTGTTTTGAATCAATGACTCGTAGAAGAGGCGCTTTGGCATCACCCATGTACCGATATTCAATAATGTTTGCATATACAAAAATGAAATGTTTACCTGCCAACAGATCCGCTGGTAGCTCTCCTTAATAAGCTTTTGTGTCGTCACTTTTCATTAATCTATCTGCAGTCGTTTTATAGCCAATACGGATACCATTGCCATCAGGAACTCCCTCAAAACCAAGGATACTCGGAATTTCCTTGCTTAGAAACGTAATCCCTTCATGTTTTCCAAACAAAACTTTGTATTTTCCCGAATTTTTTATGTCTCTGAAGGAAAAGTGAGGCGGTCCGGCTGTACGCTTGATTAATGCTAGAAGCTGACTTACGTTGTCAAATGTGCCTGGAACAAACCCTTACTTTGTTCCATTGTATGGTCGTGAGATAACATTGGCTTCTGCAGCCCTTTTCGTAGCTTCTTTATATTCTTTCAAGCTGAAAGCAACAAATTCCCCATCCACAACGTTTTCAATTTTCGTTGGAAAGATAATTTCTCTTGACGCTACCCTCCAGTCGCCAGAAAGTTGAAATTCTTCGTTAAAAAAGTTTCGAAATGACGCCAGAATATTTGATTTGAAAATTTGCATCGATGCAGAAGATATAACATGTACTGTGAACTCATCTTCAAAATGATTGCGAGCCATTTTACTCGCTGCGTTCACGAACCAAATGCAATTCTGGTTGATAAAAGTTACCCCCTATTTTTTCCTTGTTTGCGTCAATAATAGAGTAGGTTGGCGGTGACAACGTTGGAATATCTGTACTCTCAAATACCTCGTCAGTAAAGGATTGTTTGTATCCCTTTCTGAATTCTTTGTCCTTTTGACAATTCTAACAATGTCTCCGATATAAAATTTGGGTTTTTGAAGGAACCTTGTTTGAGCACTCAGGGAGACCAGATGCGGTACATATTTCTTTGTAATCCTATTTGGGGCAAGTTTAGTGACCCGGTTAACACGTGAATTAATTGCGTTCACCAACTGATCCATTTTATCAATATAAGAGTAAATCTAATTTTCTTCAAGGTATCTGTAGATGATAATTTTTAGCGAGCGAATGTTTCTCTTTGCAAAAGCAGAATTTTTTCACTATAGGTGCTATATAAATGAGTCCCTCTTTTCTCACACAAGCTTTTGAAAGCTCCAAGAAATTCTTTACCATCGTCAACCCATACTTTTGATGGTTGTTTGTTCTTAATCATTTTTTTGAATGCTTGGGCTGCTTCTGTTGCATATTTTGTCTTCATTGGTTCTACTCTCAGATATCGTGACAGACAGTCGGCTGCTACCAAAAGGTATTTGACATCTCGATTGTACTGTGCAAGTTTATCAACATGAGCTAAATCCAGAGACCAAATTTCATTAATGTCCTTTACAATGACTCTTAGTCTTGGAAACCTTAAACGAATTGAGCGGTGTTTTGTAAAGGACGGTTTTGTTTCTAAATATGACCTCACTTTAGCCGTTGACATTTTGCTTTGTGTATGAAGTCGCTTTGGGCTACCAAAAGAAGCAGGGCCTTTTGAATAAAGTTGGTCCAAGGTTTTTCTCTCAGAAGAAGAAAGGATCCCATTTTTTCGATTCACTCTTTTTTGTTTGTGTTTTTGATTTTGACCTTTGCTCCTGTTGTGACTCCTTTTGGGTCACCGCGTCCTGATTGTGGACTTTGTTGGGTTGGGAAGAAATCTCGTTCACTTTCATAGGCTTGTATAATTTGCTTGGCGTAAGTGTTTGCAACAAGTTCAAGTTCAACCGGGAGAAGAGCTAAAATTCTATAGTACTCTGATTGATCAATTTTTTTAGTAGGCTGCCGTAAATCATACAAAAATTTGGAGACTTGATTTATGTATAGGTTCTCGATTTATGTATAGTAATTGCTTTCCTCTCCAATTGTAACTAATTCAGATTGGAGGATAAGATCAAGCAAAATTTTAGAACGTTGGATTTTGTGGTTTTCTTTCAGTTTCACTAGCCCCATTAGTGATTCAAACCTTGCGGGGGCACTTTCTGTTTTTTTTGACAACAGGATCAATTTCGCTGTCGTCACTAATCGAGTACATTTCTTCCGGCTCGTCTACTTGTTTCTCCCGCTCTGTTAACATTGGCTCTGTTTGAACCACTCCAATGCTCTTTTCATGCTGTCCTCGGAACTTGGCATATTTCTTTGCAAGAGTGTTAACTGAGCTGCTTTGTTTCTATAGGCTGGGTTGTCAAGAATTTCGCTTTTTAATGGTTGTTTCGACATGAACATTCGCTTCGGAATCAGAACGAATTCTTCTGCATGCATTATGGTTTTTTCAGGTACAAATAACAAGCAAAGCCAACCGTTTTTACTAGCTCTATTTCTCTCTCAAAAATTTCCTTTTTCGCCTTCAAACTTGTCTGTTTAGATAATTTTTTTCTGAATGAGTTTTTTTTGGTTTCTATCAAGTGTTTGTTGATGGGAACTTTACCATTAACTACGTTCAGGAAGCATTCACAGAGAAAATAAATAAACTTTTTAGTAGCTGACTTGATTAACTTTTTTAACTTGATATCCGATACTTGTAGCATTTGCTGAAGCATACATATTTCTTTCTCTTTCATCAGTTAAGTGTGTACAGCTTTTGCTGGAGGTAAGTAAAAAATTGAAGGGCCTGGGGGCAAAATATTAGAGGAATAACGTAAATCGTCTGACGTTATTGGGTCGAGATCAATTGATAAATGACCAAAAAATTGCTTTGTTGCTAACTCGTAACTTTCTCTCGAAAATTGTGTGTTGTTGAGTTGTCGACCAATTAGACCAATTTGTTGGACATCACGAGGCGATTTAAATAAAACAATGTGTGTTGTATTAAGATCAATCGTTCTGGACCATTTGCTCTGTTGAAACAAGTTGTTTTTCACGTAAATCACACTGATTTTCTTATGACGTCCAGCTGCCGCTAATTTAGATTTCTTCACATGAATTGTCAAATACCAGAAGGCAATCATCTAGTTCTGATATTTGCTCAGAACTGGAAAACTTCATAAACTGAATGTTTATTTTTCTCTCAATGAACTGAAATTTAGGTTGGTCATGCTGGTAGAAATAAAATATTGATCCAAACATGGGTGAGAAGGGCTTTGAAGTAGCATTTTGAAAATCAATTCAGTTTTTCTACAACATGATGGGCCACAAACAGCCGTAAAAAGTCTATCAGTATTTGAAATTGTTTTATTCATAGTTTCGGGTTAGGCAGAGCGTATCCAACTGTGCAAGAAAGGAGTTAAAACCAGAATGTTGTTTCTTTACAATCGAGTTTAAAAAACACCAATTTGACCAAAGAAACACCTATAAGAAAAACTATTATGAAAATTTGGATGAAATAAAAAACCTCAGATCTTGGAACTCTAGAGTTACAAAACCGCTATGATCGCCTTTCTTGGTTATTTTCGTCAAAAACTAACTCAGTTATAGCTCTTCCAGCGTCAATGGTGTCCTCGGGTTGCGTCATTTGAAACAGTTTATTAAATTAAACAACAAATTGAAGCTCAGGCTCATGCATAATTAATTGAGAATGGAAAATTCATAACGAACAAATTGTGAGTTTTCATCAGTTTTTTGTAGGCAATAGTATAGTTTGCTTTCACATTGTCAGTTTTATCTCTGAACACAACTGACTCAACTTTGCTGTCTCTGATGCTCTCCTTAATTTCAGCCGGAAGACTTTCATCTGTTGGAGATATCTGAGCTGGTACTATATGCTTGGGCGTAGGTAAAGGGGTTAGTTTCAGTCTTTGCGCTTTCTCTTGAATAGACATGGTATAATTTGAAATATTCTAAGAGGGAAAGGTATTTTTTCAGTGTCTCCAGTTCTGTATCAAAACAGGTAACTTGTTGCTTCCTTAGCACAGTTTGACCACGAGCATCAACTTTCTCTTCTTTAACAAATGTAACGGTTAGCTGGTCTTCAGCCGTTATGTAACTGTAAACTGTCAAATTTGGAGACAAATTCACTTGAAGGAGAGATGGAGTTGATTTTTTCCAAACGACGACTCATTCGTCAGCCTCTGGTAAAACAATTTGGCCTTCTTAGTAGCACAATGTCTGCTTCGTTGTTTTTTGGGATAACTTACCGCATGTAATTCACAAATTGGTATGTCGCAATATAATTTTAGGATTTCAACCTTTGGACATAACAACTTCTCCAAATTGATAACGTCTCTTTGGAGTAACTTCTTCAAAGTATCCGCTTTTTCAGTTCCTTTTGCATAAAGTTCGGCAAACCGAAAACGAAGTTTGATGCTTTGAATAATTTGCTGCAAATAGCAGTAGGGGTAATCTCCGCTTTCCCAAGCCAAACCATAAAGAAATTTTGAAACCCACTGGTAAGACTTTTGTTCTTTTGAGGAAAGCATATTGAATGAACTTGTGGGTAGGAACGAAACTGTATCACTGTAATTAAGAGAACACGGAGAAAGCTCTTTTATTATAAAACCCGATTTCTTTTGTCGAAAGCCTTCAATATCAAGAAAAGCTGATCGCAGTTTCAACAATCCAATAAACTGAACAAATTGTTCTTAAAATTCTTCACATAGAGAAAGAACGCTACGCTTGTCACGTGAGCGAGATACTCATTGGTTACTGGACAGGGCAAGACGTAAAAATAACCTGGTCCTTTTTCGCTGTGTTCAAAGACAAAACCGGAAGCGTCATGGAGAACAGCATGCAATCTTAAAATTTTGTAAGAATTGAAACATTTGTCAAGTGTAGAATTGTCAATACCAATGAGCCCACCATAGGGTCTTAACTTCAATGCAATATCCAAATCAAGATCAAGATCCAAGTAAAAACAAGTTGCTAAGAAATACAGATACCTTTCACTATACCCCGAATATTCTTTTTTCACTTCCTGGTATAACTCGTGAATACTTTTCAAATCTACCGTTGCAATCGTTGCCATTGGGCGCTCCTCTGAGAAATGACACTTCAAACCTATTCACCCAATTTTTGTTGTTTAGGGAAGAGATAGAAACATCGAAAACAAAAATAATGAGAATGATATTGCAATTTAATCCAACCAATCCTATTCCCACTGTGAGGGTTTTCAACCGTGAACCATTTAACTCCCCCCACACCATCTTTCCACCCCTATACTGTTATGACCGCTTAGGATAATCCCCTTTATTCCCATCTTTATTCATCGTAAAAAAATACTCATTTGAAATAACCCCCTATATTCCCATGTTTAAGTATCGTAAAAAAAATACCCATTTAAAAACCCCCTAATTTCCCATTCGGCATAGGGCCCTGTATGCACACATTCAGGATCCCAGGTACGCCCACCTGGGAATCACTCCCTATATTCACATGTTTAAATGTCGTAAAAAATACCCACCTAAAAACCCCCTATATTCCCATGTTTAAGTATCATAAACGACCCAATTAATGTCATCCCCTATATTCCCATGTTTAATTATCACAAAGATTACCCTCTCACCATGACCACCTGAAATCATATATTTACGATCCTAGGAATGCCCACTCATGATCACTCCCTATATTCCCATGTTTAGTATTGCATGAAGACTCCCCGCGCTCTTAACGCTCTTGTTATTTACTACTAGCGTCAAATAAGAACTTATGTTTTAGTAGAACAAAGAACTTATTTTTTCAGTTAGATTTCATTGCCTTTTTTGGTCTCCTTTTTCGTTCGAGCAAGAAACATACAACATCATTATTCGACTTGCGGGTTCTTACAAGTTAACCATTCAGTCATGCCCAGTGTCAGAACTCAAACTAAATGCGCCCATTCGACCTTGTCCTGTTTTAGACCTCGAATTATAAATGTACGGCTTTTTAATCTGGCGGGAAGCCACTATTGATAATAAACACACGGCCCAGCATCAAGTGAAAAACGTGGCGCAAAAAACAGTGAAAAAATTCGATCAACTCTATCAGGATAAATTTTATGAATTCAAATACATACATTAACCAACGCTCAAGCTTTACAAATTATTTATTGGTCCCTAATGATTGAACAACACTTTCTGAAAAGAGGTAAATTTTAGCGAAAAATGTAAAATTCATTATCTTAAATTCTTCAGAACCTTTTTTGCTGTCTCTTGAATCTGTTCAATAATTCATATCAACGTCCATAAAAAATTTCACTGGCCCTTAAGGACAGATAGGCTTACAAAATTGCGAAGATATTCAAAGAGATCAAAAAATTGCAATAATAAAAATGTCGTAGAAATTGGGACATTGATATACTTAAAATCGCTTCTTAAGATACCATTCAATAACCTATTTTAGAGCCCTATGAATGTTTCAGAAAACACTAACGATCGAAAATTTCAAAATATGAGAAAGTTGCCAAAATAGTTATAATTTTTGGGTGTTTAGGTTTGTATTATCAAAACAAACAGCACAAGAAACAGAAATAAAAGGTAATCGTGGCCTGCAAAATTAATCTATGAAGTTTAAAAACGGTAACTTAACACCAATATATCAAAAAAACGCAGAAAATTTTGAAGAAACTAAGAAAAAAATGTAAGATCTTTTCACCATGAACTAATGCTTTCAAAGCATATACAGAACTCTGAGAACTTGAAATACTACTGAAGTCAGCTTAGTTCTTCGAATTAAACTTAATGCTCACTGTGCGTTAATTTTTTGTCTCGTTTTGAAAACTCAAGGCCATTAAAAATATGCGAAAACATACAGCCAGCAAAGCAATCCGAATTCTTTGGATTCTGAAAAATTCGAGCGCCAGCGTAAAAGCTGTTGAGACGCTGAGAGCGGCTATTAATCAGGTTACACATTTTTTGCGTTCATTTTTTCACAAAGGCTGATGTAAATAAAATTATGTTTTTTGTAAGTGAGCTGAGCTCTTCTCGGTCTTGACGTCCTTCCACTCCAACTTAAGGAGCATAAAATTTCCCACTCCTTCAGCATTTATATGTTTTTTTTAAATATTCCAAAGTGCTAAAGCGTAATTTGTAATTATAGGTAATGTGAGTCTCGTGAGATCACTGAGAATGTCTTGTGTTAATTGTTCCAACCCGGGTCGAGGTGTCACCGCTAAAAATCGCTAAAAGATGTAAGATTTGCGGTGAATTTGAGTAAAAAGTGTAAGATTAGCGCTCAATGCGATCAATGCGGTGAAAAAAAAGTTTTAAGCGGTGAAAAATTTTTTTTCACCGCTTAAGCGGTGAAAAAAAATTTTTCACCGCTAAAAATCGCAAATCTTACAAAAATTCACCGCAAAATTCAACGCTAATCTTACAATTTTTCATCATTGGAAGAGATGTATTAAAAACATGCAAGGGTAGTGCTGAATGATCAGCAACCTCCTAATATTAAAAAAAGATATAATACTATAAGTTATGTCGAACACGCTGTCCATAGAGGATCACCTAACGGATAGACAGTCAGCTCACGGATAAAAGATAAGCATATTAAACAAAGATGTTTTAATTTTAGCCATCTCTGAGGATAACTGTTTTCGTACTTTTCAACTTAGAAGTACTATAAAATATTGATCACAATCTACGTGTCCTTCTATAGGCAATCTTTGAGTTTCAGTGTTGACTCTGTCTTGTAAGTTAATGGGTACTTTTTGATGTTTAGGGTGAAGATTCCTATCATTGTTTATTATCCCCCATATATTAAGAGTATGAAACACTTAAACAATTTGGTCCAGCTTCTCTAAACAGTTATAATTTTTTTGTTGGAAAAAGAACATACAAAAACTTTCAACAGCAGCGTCTTCTATTCGGGTCGAAGAATTGTGACCCAACTAAATCCACAATCAGAGCATAAGGAGTATGAATAACAAAATTTTACTTCCAGCACCTCGAGATGAAAGTTCGTCTTCCGTCTCTTTTTGGTTTCGAAAAACCGAAAAATCTAATAATTGTTTTGCTTAAAAGAGCAGCTGATTTCGTCGGCTCAAAGAGTTGTTGAAATGAAACCAAAATCAGTGTCAGAACTGCTTCAGTTGTGGGTTTCATAACACACAAACATTCTTTTGTCCAGCTTCTCTCGAAGAATTCAGAATTTGGTCTTTTTTGGCTGCAAATTAGCGGGAAAATATCCTAAAATTAGTCTATTTTCATCGGTTCAAGGATTTGTTGGGCTCAAATTGAACTCATTGCCATATTATGCTTAAATGTGGAGAGCGTAAAACAGCAAACATTGGTGGTCTAGCTTCACTAGATAAAATTCCAAGTTGCTTCTAATTTTTGAACGTCATAAGAAACGTTTCTGAATAAAATTTTGAAAAAGACGATTTAGAAAGTCTATCTTAGCCAATTTCACCCATTTTACTGCCGTAAGAAATTAAATTTTCAATTTGTGTAGAACTAGCTGCCAATATGCTTGTCTGTACATAAAACTTTCAAAGAACTGTCGAACTAGGTGAAAAAAAAGTCGAACTTGATGAAAAACGTTTGTTAATAACTTTTTGAAAAAGACGAGTTACAAACTCTATGTTAGCCCGTTTTGTTGTCTTGATAACATGCTCTGTAAGTTTGAGTAGAAGCAAATGCCAATATTTTGATTTGATCACAAAATTTTAATGAACCCTCGAATCAGGTGAAGAAATTGTTGATCTTCATGAGAAACGTCTGTTAATAACTTTTTGAAGAAGACGAGTTAGAAAGTCTATGTTAGCCCATTTTGTTGCCGTGATAACGTACTTTGTGAGTTTGTGTAGAAGTAATTGCCAATATTTTGATTTGTTCACAAAATTTTAATGAACTCTCGAATCAGGTGAAGAAATTGTTGATCTTCATGAGAAACGTCTGTTAATAACTTTTTGAAGAAGACGAGTTAGAAAGTCTATGTGAGCCCATTTTGTTGCCGTGATAACGTACTTTGTGAGTTTGTGTAGAAGGAATTGCCAATATTTTGATTTGTTCATAAAACTTTAATGAAACCTCGAATCAGGTGAAGAAAATGTTGATCTTCATGAAAAACGTCTGTTAATAACTTCTTGATGAAGACGAGTTAGAAAGTCTATGTTAGCCCATTTTGTTGCCGTGATAACGTATTTTATAACTTTGTGTAGAAGTAAATGCCAATATTTTGATTTGTTCACAAAATTTTAATGAACCGTCCAATTAGGTGAGGAAAATGTCGAACTTCTTGAAAAACTTCTGTTAATAACTTTTTGAAAAAGACGAGTTAGAAAGTTTATGATAGCCCATTTTGCTGCCGTGATAACGTACTTAATAAGTTTGTGTAGAAGTAATTGCCATTATTTTGATTTGTCCAGAAAATTTTAATGAACCCTCGAATCAGGTGAAGAAAATGTTGATCTTCATGAAAAACGTCTGTTAATAACTTTTTGAAGAAAAAGAGTTAGAAAGTCTATGTTAGCCCATTTTGTTGCCGTGATAACGTACTTTATGAGTTTGTGTAGAAGTAATTGCCAATATTTTGATTTGTTCATAAAATTTTAATGAACCCTCGAATCAGGTGAAGAAAATGTTGATCTTCATGAAAAACGTCTGTTAATAACTTTTTGAAGAAAGAGAGTTAGAAAGTCTATGTTAGCCCATTTTGTTGCCCTGATAACGTACTTTATGAGTTTGTGTAGAAGTAGTTGCCAATATTTTGATTTATTCATAAAATTTTAATGAACCCTCGAATCAGGTGAAGGAAATGTTGATCTTCATGAAGAACGTCTGTTAATAACTTTTTGAAGAAGACTAGTTAGAAAATTTATTATAGCTTATTTTGTTGCTGTGAAATTGTACTTTCTGAAAACGTTTAGAACTGTTTTTGAAATTTTTTATTTCTATCCAAAATTTTAAGAAAACTGTCGATTTGTGGGCAAAAATTGGTCATTTTTGTCGAACTTGGCTTAAATTATCTTTAATTTTAGGTGCAAATATACATGTTTTTGGTATCAAAATAAACTAGAGTTTACGCTCCCAACAACCATATAATTATCATTTCAAAGTATTGCCAAACAAGAAAATGCGAGAGCAATGTAGAGACCGAAGTCAGGGTCGATTTTCGCAAAATTTTCGAATTTTCAAAGTTGTTCGGTTTAATAACTTTTCGCATAGTGATCCATTTTTTACGTATGTTATGTCATTTTCTTGCTCATTTAATACTCTTTACGAATATATAAGGGTTGAAAAGTTTCGATTTTATTTCATTGCCTAATTTTTCGATTTTCCAAAATTTGCTGAAAATAAGCCAAATCAAGCCAAAATCTCAAAAATCGAGTTTTGATTCCTTTATTTTTTTAACTGTTTTTACCCCTAGGTTGAAGCCCCAGTTCATGCTGATTCCAAAACATATTCATTTTTTAAATTTGGTTCAGTAGTTTTCGAGATATAAGCCTTTTTCGGACGCATACCAGGCCCATAACCAAAAACACCCCCCCCCACCCACCACCACCAAAGTGCAATTCTTTTTTTTAATGACTTATCGTTCGAATTAAGTGTTTCGAATGATTGCACTATATTCGTCAGCTATAGAGCATCGCGAATATATTTTTTTTATCACTTTGAAAATTTACTTCATAGTTATAGCGGCTAACCCAGATGACAAAGTGAAACTTTCGTTTGCCGCCACCATCCGGTCACGTGACATGCTTATTCGTCTGCTGTCCCGTCAAGTGACAGCAGAGAGAGGCTCGTTGACTGCCTCGCACTTCCGTGAGGTAAGCATGTATAAATTTGAAGGTGAAATGAAATAGAAATTTCCGAAAGCTATGCGAACGGCAAAGGAAGTAGAATGAGAAGATTGATGGGTGGCGAACCCCCCCCCCCCCCGGGCAGCAGCCCAGATCGTCGGGCGCAGCAGCGCAGATCTTCGGGAAGCGGGGGCAACAGCCCAGACCGTCGGCAGCAGCCCAGAGCGTCGCGACCCATCGGAACGACCCATACAAAAGTTATATCGTTGGAAAGCTCTCGTCAAGGCGAATTCGATAGGCTATATGGCAGTACCCAATAAGGGCGTACTATAATATCTATACTATTATACTATTGGCTGGTTCCTGGTTTTTTGTTAAAGAGCTTTGATATTTTTAAATGCAATTTCAGATAAGACTGTTGCCTTATCGTCGTTGAAGGCTTATTATTGAAGAGATTCATCATATAGCCAGCTCCGACGCCAAGAGCCGAATATAGCCACTCCGTGCCAGCTCGACGCCAAGAGCCGAATGTTCGAGGCCCAGACACAGGGACAGCGATGCGACCCAACTTGCACGTGACGGAATGGATAGAATTTGTTGATAGAAGATAGCTTTTGGATGGTTGTTTCTTAGCCAAACCTGAGGGTATTGGCTTTCGGACATGATATTTTAGATGTTAATTTACAAACACTGTGTATTCTTGATGTTTATGATGTTATGATATCATATATATTACTGTCTCTTCTAGCTGCGTCCAGTTTTTTGGGGGGGAACATGCATGTATTGTTTTCCACCGTCGGAACGCTTAGAGATCATTTGTTTTTCAAGCTTTGCAGGGACTTAAGTCACTAGACAGCCGATAAACAAATGATCTCGAAACCCCTGGTAGTAGTAGTAGTAGTAGTAGTAGTAGTAGTAGTAGTAGTAGTAGTAGTAGTAGTAGCCTTTTCTGAATTTGGGCAATTTCTTCGACCATTTTCAGAATAGCCGTGAAAAACATTTTACCCAAATTAAGAAGACCATTTTACGAAAAACTTCCGCCTCCCAAATTCAGAAGAGGGTTGCCCAAATTCAGAAATGGATTTTTTGACCAATTTCGGAATTGGCCCGGTGCCCATTTTCCTACTCCACTCCTACTACTCCTTGGAATTTGGGTAAGTGTTATGGGGATGATGGCCGAATCAGAAATTGGGCTAAAAAGGGTTGTGAAACTACGACAAAAGAAAGACACTTCTCATTTTCAAGACTTTCAAAAGTTTAATGATTAAAATGCAAAAATTCGACCAGAAATTTAACAAACACCAAACACGAAAAAAAATTCGCCCAAATTTATGTGGCAGTGCAGGTCAATTGTTAAACATAACAGGCATAACTTTGACAAACAGCTATAACAAACATGTCTTTCCTCTATTTAAATCGAAGCAGTCGGCAGCAGTTGTGAAGCTAGGAAATGACTTCCTCGTGATGTATCTGTCCACTTAGGGCGAATTCTAAGATTATGTTGGGCATTCTCTCGAGCAAGCTTCTCATCGTGTTTTGGTCTTTCAGATTGTGCAAATGATGTTTTCATGGGTTATTTGGCGTGTTTTGCGTTTATTTTCAAATCAGTGAAGTCGTTTCCTAAAGATGAACGCATTCAGATCTTGCTAGAATATTTTGAGATGATTCCAAACTTGCAAGATACTTGCTGCAATCTTGCAAGATATCAACGCAAGAAAACAAGTAAAATAATTTTAAAAACACTCTAGAAAACTTTTTTGAGACACAATATCGCTAATAAAAACAAGTTACCAAATTGATAATCAAGAAAAATTTTTTTAATCCAGATTCAAAATCTTGCGAGAATCTGGCAACAATCTTGAGAACTTTTAATTTCTGGCAAACTTTTTTTGATTATTTTGGGCACCTAATTGAAAATCAGCTGAACTGTTTTTCAAGAGCATATCGAAATGGAGAACTCATTCTATTTGACTTTTCCTAAATACCGTTCAAACATGAAGATTATGAAAAATTGGGTATATTTGAGGAATTTGTTAATATCTCTAAAGTACTGTTTCAAAAGTGTTCAGCATAGTCGCATTTTCATGATACTGAGCTGTTCTTTTTTACCCGGCTGGCTGCTTCCTTCATTCGTTGTAATAGAAAAGTTATTTACGGCCAAACTTGATAAAAAAATCTTCCAGATTGTGATATTAAATATTTTATTCGCATTTTTGTTCTGCAGAAAGCATTTTCTGAGAGTCCCTTAATTTTAAATTATCATTAGGTAGCAAGTACTACAAAAAACAATTGTCAGTAATTAATTGAGAGGACAAATCAAATAGTTGCTGCGAAATACTCAATCATACGTTTTGTGTTGCGATAACATCATTTTTCTCTGATGAAATAGATACCTGCCGAAAATCCTAAATGTTGGAAAGTCTCAACGTTCTAATCCCTTTGAAACTCTTTCTGTAACCAAATAGGACTTCTTTTGAGTTTTAGACAAGTTTGAGGTGAGAATTAAGTCTCAAAATTTTACGAAAATTGAAAAAATTCGAAAACTTTTTGATTTTTAGAAGTTGTAAAAAAGTTAGGGTAAAATGGATCACGGATAGTTTTTGATACTTTTTCATGATTGTTTCAATAATTTTTTCTGTTCATAACAAAACTGAGTGAAGTGGCAGGTAGTACAAAGATCGAACAAAAGCATCCAGTGTGTTCCAGATTGTGATTTTAAATATTTTATTCGACTTTTTGTTCTGTAGAAAGCATTTTCTGAGAGTCCCTTTATCTTAAATTGTTATTAGATAGCAAGTACTACAAACAAATTGTCAGTAGTTAGTTGAGCGAGAAAAATCAAAAAGTTGCGGCAAATTTGTCAATCATACGTTTTTTGTTGCGATAACAATATTTTTCTCTGATGAAATAGATACCTGGCAAAACTCCTAATTGGTCAAATGCACCCCAACATTCTAATCCCTTTTAAACTCATTCTGCAGCAGAATTGGGCCTCCATTGAACCCTACACAAGTTTGAAGTGAGAACTAAGGCTCAAAAAGTTGGGAAAATTGAATAAAATTGAAAACTTTTTGATTTTTAGAAGTTGTAAAAAAAGTTAGGGTAAAGTGGATCAAGGATAGTTTTTGCTACTTTTTCATTAGACCTTTGCTCTTCATTGGCTACACAATCGACAAAAATTCAACAGTGCACATATTTGAAAGTATAAAACTTCATTTCATTGATTTTTAAGATTATAAAAGTGAAAAGTTTTCAACTAACATTTTTTCATCCTTAATAAGTCAAAGGAAAGTTTTTGTGTCGCAAGTGAACTCAAACTCTCAATTTCCTTTTCAGCATAGTTCTCATAACGTTTATAAACGTTCTACAACTTCCCTTGTGGAAAGAACGCAGCGCTATGACTGTGCTGCACTTTAACAACTAGAAAAGTTAATTAAAGTCTCTAATAAATTTTCTTACATGCTTTTCAATTGTTTGACTCTCTTTAGTTTTTTGGCGCCTCTTTCAAGTGCTAATGTTTGTTTCATCAAATGTCATTCACTAGCTTCTTGAAATTTTTCTCTTAGCTATTGGTAATTAAGAACAACAACATTTTTCTCTTGAAATGAAAATAATCAAACTTTTTGTCTGATAAAAGTAACACACTCTTTTGAAAGCAATGGTTTGGCAGTTAGAAATTTCTCTCAATTGTATCTTTTTGATCATTTACGTTGTTCCAAGCCTATAAAAAGATAATACCCGGGTTTTTTGAAGTACTTACGGTGGATAATCAAGTAGAGTCTGCAAATGCTGAGGAACGAAGTTTATTTCGTCGCATAAAATAGGCAATTAGTTTTTGTACTTTCTTCTTATTTCTCTGTCAATTACTAATCAAATTACGTAATTTAGGTTGCATTCTCTTCCCTTTAAGCGTATCTTTAATGGGGTTATTAGTTTCTCCCTAAAAAATTTTGTGAATGTTTAATTTTACAGTGAATACTGAAAAACATAACATTTCTCAAATTTTAATCGCTTAGTGGTGTTTTGCGCAAAGAACAGGTTTTTCAGCGTGCAGTATGTGTTTTCTAGTCTCCATTCATGTCCCTGGAGTATTTGTGAGTTTCAAGTGTTTTATTACATTAGCGTTTCATGCATTTGGCGATTTGTAAAATTACTCTTTTCACAAAAGTTTTCGAAAAATTTTTCGATGAGATTCTTTTTTGAAGAACTGTTTGCACTATATCACTGTTTTATCTCAAACATTTTGGCTTTCCAGGAAAAGAAATGGCCTTGAGAGAAGATCGGCTAACCGCCAGTTTCCTCCAAATGTCAATTTTTTGCACCGAAACTCAGTTTCACTTGATAAATTGCCTACTTTTAGAAAAAAATGATTTGAAAAAAAACATTAAAAAAATCCCCAGTGGGCCATTTGGCCCACTGGGGATTTTTTTTGACCCCTCATCCCAAACCTCTTTTGCGTGCGTCATTTTGCGCTAATAAAAAATTCCAGGCGTATTGCGGAAAGACAGCCGTATTTCGTTTTGACGTGGAGAGCCGTGAAAAAAAATATTGTTCCTAATAAAAAAACAACTAAAAAAACAACGTTTTTTGCGCTTTTTTGGAAGTTCTGGCCGCAATTGGATTAGTTTTTTATTTGTGAGTTTCAAGTGTTTTGTTACATTACCGTTTCATGCATTTGGCGATTTGTAAAATTACTCTTTTCACAAAAGTTTTCGAAAAATTTTTCGATGAGATTCTTTTTTGAAGAACTGTTTGCACTATATCACTGTTTTATCTCAAACATTTTGGCTTTCCAGGAAAAGAAATGGCCTTGAGAGAAGATGTGCTAACCGCCAGTTTCCTCCAAATGTCAAATTTTTGCACCGAAACTCAGTTTCACTTGATAAATTGCCTACTTTTAGAAAAAAATGATTTGAAAAAAAACATTAAAAAAATCCCCAGTGGGCCATTTGGCCCACTGGGGATTTTTTTTTTGACCCCTCATCCCAAACTTCTTTTGCGTGCGTCATTTTGCGCTAATAAAAAATTCCAGGCGTAATACGGAAAGACAGCCGTATTTCGTTCTGACGTGGAGAGCCGTGAAAAAAAAATATTGTTCCTATTAAAAAAACAATGTTTTTTGCGTTGTTTTGGAAGTTCTGGCTGCAATTGGACTAGTCTGTTATTTGTGAGTTTCAAGTGTTTTGTTACATTAGTGTTTCATGCATTTGGCGATTTGTAAAGTTACTCTTTTCACAAAAGTTTTCGAAAAATTTTTCAATGAGATCCTTTTTTGAAGAACTGTTTGCACGATACCACTGTTTTATCTCAAACATTTTGGCTTTCCAGGAAAAGAAATGGCCTTGAGAGAAGATGTGCCAACCACCAGTTTCCTCCAAATGTCAAATTTTTGCACCGAAACTCAGTTTCAGTTGATAAATTGCCTACTTTTAGAAAAAAAATTATTTGCAAAAAACATAAAAAAAATCCCCAGTGGGCCATTTGGCCCACTGGGGATTTTTTTTGACCCCTCATCCCTAACCTCTTTTGCGTGCGTCATTTTGCGCTAATAAAAAATTCCAGGCGTATTACGGAAAGACAGCCGTATTTCGTTCTGACGTGGAGAGCCGTGAAAAAAAATATTGTTCCTATTAAAAAAAAACAATGTTTTTTGCGTTGTTTTGGAAGTTCTGGCTGCAATTGGACTAGTCTGTTTTTTGTGAGTTTCAAGTGTTTTGTTACATTAGCGTTTCATGCATTTGGCGATTTGTAAAAACACTCTTTTCACAAAATTTTTCGAAAAATTTTTCAATGAGATCCTTTTTTGAAGAACTGTTTGCACTATATCACTGTTTTATCTCAAACATTTTGGCTTTCCAGGAAAACAAATTGCCTTGCAAAAATACTTGCTAACCACCAATTTCCTTCAAGTGTCAAATTTTTGCACCGAAACTCAGTTTCAATTGATAAATTGCCTATTTTTAGAAAAATTTTATTTGCAAAAAACATAAAAAAAACTCCCCAGTGGTCCATTTGGCCCACTGGGGATTTTTTTTGACCCCTCATCACAAACCTCTTTTGCGTGCGTCATTTTGCGCTAATAAAAAATTCCAGGCTTTTTGCGGAAAAACATTGCTTTAGGGAGAAAAATACCTGGAGAAACGAATTTCAAGGATTCTATGTATTCTGTCATCCTGTGGTGTATAAATAGGCGTCCAATGAGTTAAAAATTGTATTTTTGAACTTCTTCAATGTGGGAGAATATATTAAAACAATAAATTTGCACTTTCTTTCTCTAAACTTTTGCTCTAGGAAGCAAAAATACCTGGAGAAACGAAATATTTTCAAGTTTTCTATCTATTCTGTCATCCTGAGGGTATTTTTGACCAATTTTAAGATCGACATTATTGCAGTATATAAATTTTTGAAGTTTTTGAATTTTTGTATTGAAAATTGGGCGAAGATAATAAAACAGGCATTTTTTGGCCGCTTTGAACATGAAACGCCTCTTTGAACGCTTAGGTCCAAAAAAGGCAAGATAGAACTAGTGATTGTTTTTTTTGAAAAGGTAACAAATATTGTTTTACATTGCTTCATATATAGCTCATTTTAAAGCTCATAAAATAGGACTTGCAGCCATTTTTTTTTACTTTTATGAATAAAAGCCTCAAAGGTACTTAAATTGGCATCAAACATAAAAGAAAAATCGAGTCGTTTATGACTTGGTAAATATTGGCTAAGTCTACCCATTTTTTTTAATAGTACAATAGCTCTATAAAAAGTTTCGAAAAGATCTTGTTTACAAAATTGCGCGATGATAATATAACATGCGTTTTTTGACCGCTTTGACCATGAAACGACCTTTTGAACGCTTAGGCCCAAAATAGACAAGATTCGATGTTTGTTTGTTTTACTCAGAACGTAACAAATATTAGCTCAATTTGCGTTCTTTATAGCTCATTTTAATGCATTTTAGATAGGCTTTGCAGTCGTTTGTTTTTTTTGTAAACGATTGCTTCAAGGGTACCTAAAGTGGCTTCAAAGATAAAAGAAAAATCGAAGCTATTATGACTTGGTAAATAGTGGCTGAGTCCGCCCACTTTTAAGACTGGTACAATGACCCTATATAAAGTTTTGAAAAGCTCTTGTGTAGACAATTGCGCAAGGAAAAAAAAACAGGCACTTTTCGACCGTTTAGGTGCGTTTATGTCTCCTAGAAGCACTGGTCAGCGAGTTGAAATTTCGATTTGTATATGATGTAAAATTTCTCAACGAATAATCACTCAAGTGAATTGATATATAGTCCACTTTGAAGACAAGAATCCTTTTGTTACAGCCATTAGCTAATTGGGATCGTAAGAGGGCTGTAAGTATCACTTTTTTTCAAAACTGTCATTTTTCGTGCTGATTTCTAAAAATTTTTGTAAAAAGTAAAGATATTGGATGTTAATTGAATAACTAACCAAATGAAACACATATCGTTGCAAAGCTCCTACATTGTAGTTGACGTGGACATATATGTTTGTGTCCAATTTTTGCGTAGAAGATCTCAAGTACAGGATTGATTAGAGAAAAGCAAATTGAAATATTTTTGATTTATAGATTTGCAGTAAATGCGAATACTTATATAAAAGCAGAACCATTGGTTCATGTTTTTTTTTCAATGCCATTTGCAGACAAATCTGCTAAGATTATAAAAATTGCGCTTTTGGACCATTTAGGTACGTTTAGAGTACCTAGAGTATTTTTATATAAGCGGATTGGAATTGGAATAATTTTCCATACCCAAATTCAGAAAAATTTCGCTGATGCAATCAAAAGCTCTAAATATCACCAAACACGTTTTTTACAGATTTTTTTTACTTTAGCCTCATCCCGGTAAAAATAAATACCTGATCGCTGCAAAAAAACGAGGCGTAGAACGAATTAAGTCAGTGTCAGTGATCATTCAAAAATGAAAAATTCTAGGACTTCCTTGCAGAAAAATTGTTTCAATTTGCCCCCCTCTAGAACTTGTAGGTCTGTTTTTTTAAGGAGACCACCACTGCACTACAGCAGCAATCAAAGGCAGCTTTTTTTAAAAGTTAAATAACTATTGCTTTGAAATGGCCTCAAGTTTTCTGATGAACGGTCTGATTTCGAAAATGACATCAACACAACTTCTTAAAAAAAAAACTTTCACTGGCATTTTTTTATGGCCGCATTTGTCTCCGGCATGTGCCTAAAATCTCGACTTTCAAATGAGTTGTTTTAGTGGCAAATTCTCAAGGGTTCAGGAGAAATGCTGAAGTGGCCAGACTAAGGGAAACTTCCGCCTCCCAAATTAAGAACGCTTTTTTTTCAACCCTTTTTTCTCAAAATCAATAAGATCATTTGATTCAAAACTTTGCATATGAGTTTGTTGTACTAAAGGGAAGGCACATGCAAAATTTCAGGTTTCTATGATGATTTTTGCCAAATCACTTATTTTTGG
This sequence comes from Convolutriloba macropyga, assembly GCF_964194025.1. Classification (NCBI taxonomy): domain Eukaryota; kingdom Metazoa; phylum Xenacoelomorpha; order Acoela; family Convolutidae; genus Convolutriloba; species Convolutriloba macropyga. The sequence continues at coordinate 6,105,942 of NC_134470.1, forward strand.
ATCCTTGGGTTTTGCAGGTGAGGTCTACTAGTACAAACCTGAATCAAAAGCTGAAAAAACGGTCGTTTCTAAAAAGACTACGCACTATCTTGCAAATACAAAATATGCTTTAAAGTACTCCGACAGGACACATATCAAAAAATTTTTGCAAAAGAACGTGTATTTGCGGAGAAAATGCATTTTCTGGATTTCGCAGTTTTTGTGGTGTTTGGCCGCTTTTGGTACCCTACTCCGCTCGGTTCATAAATCCTCGAATATTCAATTTAAAACCATCAATCAATTTGCTACGGATTGTGCGTGAGCCGTACTTTATTCAGAATGCAATTTTTTTGGAAAAATTGTGAGAAAAAGTCTAAAAAAATACCAAAATTTGCAAATAGAAAAAAAATTTGAAAAATTTTCGATCAACTTAAAAATGGTCCTATGAACTGTTTTTTCGGGGCTTTTTTCGATTTTTGAGCTACAAATACGTTGACCTATCACGTTATGGCATGTGTTTTGGACCCGGAACGCGTTTTCATTGTTCGCGGGGGTATGCTAAATCCGTGGATTTGGTGGTCCAAATTCAGAAATGCCGTAGTAGTAGTAGCAGTAGTAGTAGTAGTAGTAGTAGTAGTAGTAGTAGTAGTAGTAGTAGTAGTAGTAGTAGTAGTAGTAGTAGTAGCAGTAGTAGTAGTAGTAGTAGTAGAAGTCAAATTATAGTGCATCAGAATTGCAATAATTTGTTCATGATCACGTACTGTGGTGGTTTTGAGTATCCCCTGTGTACCCCTTTGAGTATCCCCTTTGAGTATCCCCTGTGGTGGTTTTGAGTATTGAGTATCCCCTGTGTACCTAGAGGCTAAAACAAAAAGAATTTTTGCTATAGCTTGCCTAGGAAAAAAGTTAGTATTTCATACGGAAATTTCGACATATTCGATTATTCTATTTTTAAAAATATAGAAATTTTATCGGATCAAGGAGTTGTCCAAATCGAACCAAACTCGGTATCGAGTATCCCATGGGTAACTAGATTGTAAAACAAAAAGAATTTTTGGTATAGCTTGCCTAGAAAAAAAGTTAGTTTTTCATACGGAAATTTGCGAATTTCGCAAATAACGAATTTTAAAAAAAGGTCTTTTTCGTCGGGTCAAGGAGTTGTCCAAATCGAACCAAACTCGGTATCGAGTATCCCATGGGTAACTAGATTGTAAAACAAAAAGAATTTTTGGTATAGCTTGCCTAGAAAAAAAGTTAGTTTTTCATACGGAAATTTGCGAATTTCGCAAATAACGAATTTTAAAAATAGGTCTTTTTCATCGGGTCAAGGAGTTGTCCAAATCGAACCAAACTCGGTATGGAGTATCCCCAGTGTACCTAGAGGCTAAAACAAAATGAATTTTTGCTATAGCTTGCCTAGGAAAAAAGTTAGTATTTCATACGGAAACTTCGACATATTCGATTATTCTATTGTTAAAAATATAGAAATTTTATCGGATCAAGGAGTTGTCCAAATCGAACCAAACTCGGTATCGAGTATCCCATGGGTAACTAGATTGTAAAACAAAAAGAATTTTTGGTATAGCTTGCCTAGAAAAAAAGTTAGTTTTTCATACGGAAATTTGCGAATTTCGCAAATAACGAATTTTAAAAATAGGTCTTTTTCGTCGGGTCAAGGAGTTGTCCAAATCGAACCAAACTCGGTATCGAGTATCCCATGGGTAACTAAATTGTAAAACAAAAAGAATTTTTGCTATAGCTGGCCTAGGAAAAAAGTTAGTTCATCGTACGTAAATTTCCGATTAATTCGAATAATTAATTTATAATAATTTTTTAAAAAGGTCTTTTTCATCGGGTCAAGGAGTTGTCCAAATTGAACTAAACTTGGTATGGAGTATCCCAAGGGTATATAAAAGCTAGGAGAAGAAGAATTTCTGGTGTAGCTTATCTAGGAAGAAAGTTAGTTTGACATACGGAAATTTGCTATTATTTCAAATAAGTAATTTTAAAAATAGGTCTTTTTTATCGGTTCAAGGAGTTGTTCAAAGTGAACCAAACTCGGTATGGAGTATCCCATGTGTATCTAGAGTGTAAAACAGAAAGAATTTTTGATGTAGCTTGCCTAGGCAAAAAGTTAGTTTTTCGTACGGAAATTTGCGAATTTCGCAAATAACGAATTTTAAAAATAGGTCTTTTTCGTCGGGTCAAGGAGTTGTCCAAATCGAACCAAACTCGGTATGGAGTATCCCCTGTGTACCTAGAGGCTAAAACAAAAAGAATTTTTGCTATAGCTTGCCTAGGAAAAAAGTTAGTATTTCATACGGAAATTTCGACATATTCGATTATTCTATTTTTAAAAATATAGAAATTTTATCGGATCAAGGAGTTGTCCAAATCGAACCAAACTCGGTATCGAGTATCCCATGGCTAACTAGATTGTAAAACAAAAAGAATTTTTGGTATAGCTTGCCTAGAAAAAAAGTTAGTTTTTCATACGGAAATTTGCGAATTTCTCAAATAACGAATTTTAAAAATAGGTCTTTTTCGTCGGGTCAAGGAGTTGTCCAAATCGAACCAAACTCGGTATCGAGTATCCCATGGGTAACTAGATTGTAAAACAAAAAGAATTTTTGCTATAGCTGGCCTAGGAAAAAAGTTAGTTCATCGTACGTAAATTTCCGATTAATTCGAATAATTAATTTATAATAATTTTTTAAAAAGGTCTTTTTCATCGGGTCAAGGAGTTGTTCAAATCAAACCAAACTCGGTGTGGAGTATCCCCAGTGTAGGTAGAGTGTAGGACAAAGGAACTTTTTGCTATAGCTTGCCTAGCTTAAAGGTTTTTGTGTCTTAGTTTGATGTGAGAGAATAATATTTAAAGAAATAGTTTTTTTATCTTCAGATATTTGTTTTTGATGGATGTCAATTCGGAATTGAGGAGCAAATTGCTGGCCAGAATTCATGCGCAAGAAAAAGAAAAAGAAGAATGGTTGAAGAGGCAAAAGTCATTCAAAGGAAACAGTCCCAAGTTATCGAAATCATCTAAAATTCCAAAAAAGTCCACCATTCGACATAGATTTGCGTTACGCTTTGGAAATCTTTTGGCATCGGACATGATTGCTGCTAAACGCCATATAGTGAAAAGATTTCCAGGCGTAGTTGGAGTGAAATTCCTTTGTTCCAGAAAAAATCAAAGCCATTTTAATGGATGGATGTTCTTCAATTTGAGAATTAACCTATTCATGGCAGCATCCAAAATTATTCGAAAAAAGTCCAGAAAATTGTGCTATATGAACTGCATAAAGACGGAAATTAATGGATTTGAACGCGAGCCACTGTTTCCAGGAAAGAAAATTCGGGTCAAAGGTCGATTGTGCAAGCAGGAAGTTGTTGTTATTATGAAGAAGTTCAAAAAAGAAGGAAAAGGTAATGTCCGTGAGTTCAAGCATTGGACACTTCAAACAAGAAACGAAAAAATTGTTTAAATACGGCAAGCTGACGTTGAATACAAACGAAATTGATTCTGTAATTTGTTTTACTATAGACGTATCTGATTTTACTTGTAATTTGATTAAAATTGTTCCAAAAATTTGTTACTCAATGTGCTTATTATAGTAATTTTTGCAAATTTGTTCTTCTTTTCATTATTAGAAGTTGAAGTGTTGATGATAAATTGAATTCATTGATCCTCTGGTTTATTTGTAATTGAATTTTTCTGCCTGGGAAATTTTTTCCGAATAACGATTTGTTATTTGCGAATTTCGCGAATAACAATTTTTAAAAATAGGTATTTTTCATCGGGTCAAGGAGTCGTCCAAATCGAACCAAACTAGGTATTGAGTATCACCAGTGTAATCAGAGTGTAAAACAAAAAGATTTTTTGCAATATGTTGCCCAGTAAAAAGTTAGTATTTCATACGGAAATTTCCCATTAATTCGAATAATTAATTTAATGTAATTTTCAAAAATAGGTCTTTTTTATCGGGTCAAGGAGTTGTTCAAAGTAAACCAAATTGATATCCCAGACTACCAGTACTATATAGGTTGTAAAGCAAAAAGAACGGTCCGCCTAACTTTCCTAGAAAAAAAGTTAGTATTTTAATCGGAAATTTGCGAATTTCGCAAATAACGAATTTTAAAAATAGGTCTTTTTTATCGGGTCAATGAGTTGTTCAAATCAAACCAAACTCGGTATGGAGTATCCCATGTGTATCTAGAGTGTAAAACGAAAAGAATTTTTGGTATAGCTTGCCTAGGAAAAAAGTTCGTTTTTCGTACGGTAATTTGCGATTATTTCAAATAAATAATTTTTAAAATAGGTCTTTTTCATCGGGTCAAGGAGTTGTCCAAATCAAACCAAACTGGGTATGGAGCATACCGTGGGTACCTAGAGCATAAAACAAAAAGAATTTTTGCCATAGCTTGCCTAGGAAAAAAGTTAGTTTATCGTACGTAAATTTCCGATTAATTCGAATAATTAATTTATAATAATTTTTAAAAATAGGTCTTTTTTATCGGGTCAAGGAGTTGTTCAAAGTGAACCAAATTGATATCCCAGACTACCAGTACTATTTAGGTTGTAATGCAAAAAGAATGGTACGCCCAACTTTCCTAGAAAAAAAGTTAGTATTTCAATCGGAAATTTGCTATTATTTCAAATAACGAATTTTAAAAATAGGTCTTTTTCATCGGGTCAAGGAGTTGTTCAAAGTAAAACAAATTGATATCCCAGACTACCAGTACTACATAGGTTGTAATGCAAAAAGAACGGTCCGCCTAACTTTCCTAGAAAAAAAGTTAGTTTTTTAATCGGAAATTTGCGAATTTCGCAAATAACGAATTTTAAAAATAGGTCTTTTTTATCGGGTCAAGGAGTTGTTCAAAGTAAACCAAATTGATATCCCAGACTACCAGTACTATATAGGTTGTAATGCAAAAAGAACGGTCCGCCTAACTTTCCTAGAAAAAAAGTTAGTATTTTAATCGGAAGTTTGCGAATTTCGCAAATAACGAATTTTAAAAATAGGTCTTTTTTATCGGGTCAAGGAGTTGTTCAAAGTAAACCAAATTGATATCCCAGACTACCAGTACTGTTTAGGTTGTAATGCAAAAAGAACGGTCCGCCTAACTTTCCTAGAAAAAAAGTTAGGTTTTCATACGGAAATGTGCGATTATTTCGAATAACCTGAGATTTTTGAATTTTAAAAATAGGTCTTTTTCAACGGGTCAAGGAGTTGTTCAAATCGAACCAAACTTGGCATAGAGTATCCCCTGTGTACCTACAATCTAAAACAAAAATAATTTTTGCTATAGCTTGCCTAGGAAAAAAGTTAGTTTTTCATACGGAAATTTGCGAATTTCGCGAATAACGAATTTTAAAAATAGGTCTTTTTTATCGGGTCAAGAAATTGTTCAAATTGAACCAAACTTGGAATCGAGTATTCCATGGGTAACTAGATTGTAAAACAAAAAGAATTTTTGGCATAGTTTGCCTAGGAAAAAAGTTAGGTTTTCATACGGAAATGTGCGATTATTTCGAATAACCTGAGATTTTTGAATTTTAAAAATAGGTCTTTTTCAACGGGTCAAGGAGTTGTTCAAATCGAACCAAACTTGGCATAGAGTATCCCCTGTGTACCTAGAATCTAAAACAAAAATAATTTTTGCTATAGCTTGCCTAGGAAAAAAGTTAGTTTTTCATACGGAAATTTGCGAATTTCGCGAATAACGAATTTTAAAAATAGGTCTTTTTTATCGGGTCAAGAAATTGTTCAAATTGAAGCAAACTTGGAATCGAGTATTCCATGGGTAACTAGATTGTAAAACAAAAAGAATTTTTGGCATAGTTTGCCTAGGAAAAAAGTTAGGTTTTCATACGGAAATGTGCGAATTTCGCAAATAACGAATTTTAAAAATAGGTCTTTTTCGTCGGGTCAAGGAGTTGTCCAAATCAAACCAAACTCGGTATGGAGTATCCCCTGTGTACCTAGAGGCTAAAACAAAAAGAATTTTTGCTATAGCTTGCCTAGGAAAAAAGTTAGTATTTCATACGGAAATTTCGACTTATTCGATTATTCTATTTTTAAAAATATAGAAATTTTATCGGATCAAGGAGTTGTCCAAATCGAACCAAACTCGGTATCGAGTATCCCATGGGTAACTAGATTGTAAAACAAAAAGAATTTTTGCTATAGCTTGCCTAGGAAATGTAAAATTTATTTAATGAAGAGGTGCACCCCCCCCCTGCCCCGTTGAGACGCCGGTTAGTCGGTTTCCCCCCCGCTGGGATTTTGTGCACCTCATTGTGGGGACGTAAATGGCGTATTATGGACATGCCTGCAGCTGTCTGGATTGTCATTGTCAAAAAACCAGCTGGGGTGCTGGTTCAGGTAATGTAAAAAAAATGATGTTGCTTTGAAAACCCCGAGTCGTGGTAGCGCTTAAAATTTTTTTTTCACCGCATTCTAACGGTAGCGCTGAAAAATTTTTTTTCACCGCTTTCTGCTCGTAGCGCTGAAAACTTTTTTTTCACCGCTTAAGCGGTGAAAAAAAAGTTTTCACCGCTACTAGCATAATGCGGTGAAAAAAAATTTTTCAGCGCTACCACGAAGCGGTGAAAAAAAAGTTTTCACCGCTAAAATCGCTAATCTTACAAAAATTCACCGCTAAATTAATCGCTAATCTTGCAAAAATTCACCGCTATGAACGCATTGAACGCTAAAAGATGCGGGCGCTTTGCGGTGAAAAAACTTTTTTTTCACCGCTATTCACCGCTAATCTTACATTATTTTTTGCCCAAACCTCGACCCGGGAACCCCACTTGTGGGGGGATAAACTATTTACTCATATGGGTTTTTTTTGATCAGTCAATTTTGGCCGATCGATATATTCATCGTAGAGAAATGTGAGTGGTATCATTAAAAAGCTCGTCCAGCGTAGAATTCAAAACTAATTTTTTTTTGAAAATTGTTTTTTTTTCGAGGATTGCAGTCAGCGAGGGTTGCAGTTTTCTGTGAAAACGGGATAGTTAGCATGATTGCTCACATTTAGTGTGATTTTTCTTCAAATTTAGATCTTCTTTTATTAAAAATATTAATTCAAATTTGATTTCATGCCACAAAATTAATCAGTTTCAAGTCCGTGATAGACGAAAGGCGACAAAAAGTTTAGTTATGGTCTCATAGGGAAGTTAACTATCAAAAAAAATTGAATTATATTTGAAAGCTCTTTTTTAGAAATTTTTCGTATGTTTTTGTGTTCTTAGTTCACCTAGAGACTAGTAACTTCTCATATCGATGTTCCGTTAATGACTAACCTGATTTACAGTCTAGCGAAGTACAATGAACAAAAAATTTGTTTTCAAGTAATCGCTCGTGTTTTTTTTTGGCTTCGACTCATAGTTTTTGTTATTTTAATTGAAATTTTGATTTTCTTTTTGAGGTTTTACTAACTGTTTATAGTCCATGACATAGACTTTTTGACTAAAAAGGCAAAAATTTTGGTAAATTGCAGAAACTGAAGCTATCTTGAGCTTTGTGAGGACAGCTAACGGCTGGCAAGACTTTAAAAGTGATCTTTCGAGAGTTTTTTTTAACACTAACCGATCCTAAACTTCTTTTCGTGAACTGTTAGTCAATCACAGTAAAGAGAGGACCCCCCTGCTTTTTAATGCAAACAAAAATAATCTGGTTAATGGTTCTATCTTCTAACTATTCGTTATATGACTTCAATGCCACAAGATTTCAAAATTGAAAAAAATTTTGGATATTTACTTATTATGTGTCCCTCTTGAAATCTTATCGCATTATCCTGAGACCGATATTTCCCATTGGCTTAAAGAAAACCTTCAATGAATCATGGTTAAAAACAACAGAGAAGAGCTAATGGTTTAAATGGCTTCGACACTCTTCTCGCACTTGTATTTTGAACTTTTTGTTTTTGCCTGTTTTTGTTGTTGTTTCCATGGTCATAAGATTTATTGCAATGTCTTGTTGATAAACTATGCACGACAATTATTCTTGGTTTCCAATCGAGGCACAAAAAAGCGTTTTTTTACTTCCGTTCAAAGCTATTGAGTTTAACGGCTTTTAAGTCTTTAAAAGTGATTTTACAAGAAAATTTTTTTAACATTAACCGATGCTAAATTTGTTTTCGTAAACTGTAAGTCAATCTCAGTAAAATCGAACCCCCTTTTTTTCTACGTCAAACAAAATAATCTATTTAGTGGTTTTATCTACAAACTGTTGGTGTTATGACTTCGATGTATGAGTTTTTTTTATTTTTTACTTATTGGACGTCTTTTTTTCTCATAATTTTGGTTCCTTTTGAAATTTCAACACAATATCCTATTGTTGATTGTTGCTTTGGCTTTTAAAAAACGTTAACTCGATCATACACAAAGTATTCTTTTCTAATTAATTTTTGGATTTTGCCTGTTTTTGTTGATTTTCATAGCCAAGAAGACTATAAAATCTTTACTGTAAAGTCTTCTTGATGACTTATGAATGACGATTATCATTTTTTTCTCATGGAGGCCTATCATAGCGTCTTTATTAGCTTCCGTTGAATGCTATTGAAATTATTTGCTTTGATTCTTTGGGTTTTCTCAAATTTTTTGTGGTTTTTATGTATTTGTTCATGTTTGTTGATTTATTGGAGTCAAATTCTTAAAAAGAAGTATCCCATTGCTGTTAAAAAATTGATTGGAAGTAGAAAAGTTCTCGCTGAAAAATTCATTTCCTGATAGCTTCGACATTTTTTAGCTCATTTTTTTGAGTTTGCTCTTTTTGCCAGTATTTTTTATTCTTTAAGTAGCTGTAAAGTGTTGACCAGTCTCATAAGCTTGTAATTAAGGGTCGAATGATTTATTCAACCCGAAGCAGTTAGCTTGTAGCGGATAGTTTTGAAGTTTTTGATATTGTACTTTTTCAATTTTCTTTCAGTTTGTATGGTTTTTTTTGTCAACTTGTAAATTTTTCTAATCATTGAGAGGTCCCACCAAAATCCTTGTTTTTTTTCAAAACTAACATGGTTATCAATGTTATGACGTAAATGATGTTTTTTTATTGGGCAATATGTTTTCTCATAAAAAGTTATGTGAGTGATGTATTTGTCTCTTCCTTTAGCATAATCGCTTAATAAATGATCCAAAAGATTTTCAAATATGGCCCAATTGAAAGTGCATAATTTTCAGACAACAGCTAATGATTTTAATGACACCAATAGTTTGTGTTTCTGCAATGTTTGTAAACTTCTGTACGTAATTTTTTGAGTTTTTCTGCTTCTTTAGTCCATTGTGATGACTTAGTCTAACCAAATTCAGGTCCTATTTGTTTCATTATGACTTTTTGCAAAATTATGGAGAATTATTTCGTTAAAAGCTAATGATTTTAGGACTTTTGAAATTATTTGGTTTAAAAAATGTTTATTGATTTTTGAATACCGCCTCATTATTTCTTCTTTTTATCGACTTGTTACCTACTCTTATTAAGGAAAAATACTATCTGCAGCGTAGTTAGAAAAATTAAGATTGTGTAGTTAGGGTTTTTTCTGATTGTATTTTGACGCTGATACTAGGTGCTTTTAATTTTAGATATAGAGTTTTTGCCGTGCAATTTTTGTTTTTGCTTTTTTGTTGTTGTTTTTGTTTCTCGTTGTCTTTTAAATGACAGATCTCGTTGTATTGAGGCTTGGTATCGAGACTTAATTCAATTATTAGTTCGGTTGTGTAACGATTTTTTTAAACTCAAACATCTATTTTTGTTTATCTCTTTATCAAAATTTTTTTTGTTTACCTCTTTGCAAGTCGAAAGGCAGTTAAGTCAAAAATGTAGATGAGCGTGGGTCGGAACATCATGTGCGAACGCACATTAACGAGCCTCTTTGTCGTAATCGAGAACCACCGAGAGCATCTTCAACGGTTATCTTGTAAGATGTTACAATATGATATATAATGTTGCAAGTGAAAAGCCAGTATAAATGAGCTTACTATTATATTACTGTCATGCCTCAAGTGTCCATAGATAGTCCATAGCAAGGCAGTTATGGTTGAAATGAGGCACCATTGCAGAGACATAGACTCTGCGCTCTTAGTTTGAACCACTCGTTTTATATCTGATAAAGGGGCACCATAACTCACTAAGCAGGCTGCTGTGCAGATCACACCCAACACTGAGACCGCTCTGCTCAGACTGGAGGCAATGAAATTTGCATAAATCAGCGATGGGAATATGATACAGAAAGCGCCAAATAATTGCTGCAACACCACCATCTAAACGGAGTATTTCGACTTTTGCAATGTTTTTGGGCAAATTCTATTTTGGGCAATCATTGTGAGCTCTAGGAAGAGTGGAGTCATTTTAGAGGTGTCAGCCAATGAGAGGGGACCTTCGTTTTTGTAAGTGTTGTCTGACCCAACAAGCGGGGGGATCATAAATAATTTTCAAGAGTTCAATAAAGATTGAAAAGAGAATTCTGAAATTTAAGGAGAACAAGAGCAAATGAGAAGAATGAAGAATTCTTCAACAAAACAAACACTTCCTTATTTCAACTTTTAATGAGCAAAAACTTTTGATTCCGAATCAAAGTTTGATAACAAAGATTTGTATTAATTTAAAAAGCATTCAAATGTTCGGAATCCGTGCTCACTTCAAGTTAGACCATACCTCATGTTCAATTTAGCAAATACTGGAAAATCAAGCGTTGGGTTTTTTTGTTGAGCCTCCCCTTCCCCCTACAGTGCGACCCCCCCCCCCCTCTTTAGAGGACGTGCCAGTACTAAATCTAGTGAATCTAATAAAGGTAACAATTAATTAAAAATCGATGCTATAACTAATGTTTAATCGTTTTCATTTCAATTGTGGGTGCAATTACTGAGCGGTTTGTGTTTAGTGTGCACTTTACTTTAGTGTGAAAAAAATGGCATTTAGGTTTCTGTCAGAAAAAAATGGCGCTCTTGCAAGATTCTGGCAGAAAACATGCACAATAATGCATAATCTTGCAATGTATTGGCTGAATACGCCAGAATCTTACAAGATAACCATCCAATTTCAACTGGGTTTCAGTAACTCTAATTGTTTTGGGTGTTTTTCGCAAAATTGTACTCCAACAAAATGGGCACTCCTCCTACTATAGATGTAATGTTATGATGGCCTCATATCAAAGAATATTTTTAAGGTCAATTAAAAGATCAAGATTTGAGATCTGAATGCACAGGTTCTTAATTGGGTTCTAGGTGGGCTTTTTTAAATCAGTTTACCAATAATTCTTACCAGCTAAATTAATTTAATTATTTAAAAAAATGCAAGATTGATTGTGTACGGTAAAATTATGTAAGATAAGCGTTACAACGAAAAACTACCGCATTTTAGTGTTAATCTTACATAGTTAAGTGCTCATTTTGGTGTAAGATGAAATTCTCAACGCGGGAGTGCATTCCAGTTGCTGTAAAAGCTGAGAAAACATTTCAGCGAGCTCTAATGCGGAGTGAGCCTATATAATGCCAAGGCGCTTTCAACACATCCGATGCTAAAATTATGTAAGGTTCGCTTAGAAATTTTTGCGTTAAAAAGTAACTTTTAACCGCTAGTGAGCGCTTATTTTATATTTTTCCATTAATAATAATAATAATTTTGATTCCTGCGTAATCGCAGCGGAACAGCATTAGACCTACAGTAGCCTGTTCTCAGCTGGCCTTTTTCTTATTATTCCCCACATTTCAGACTATGCTTTTAATGAGCAGCATTGCTCTTTTTGGTGACTATAGCCACTTTTTTTGTGTCTGAAACTTTCACGTGGTACCATTAGTGTCGCCCGAGAGAAAAGCTCAATTGAAGCTGGTTTGGCTCTGGCAAAATACTCAAAAAACAAAAGCCAGGATTATTCCATTGACCTGATCTTTGGTGCACCTGAAGTACACGAGTATGTAGAGTCCTTCCAGAATAGAGCCAGTGACGTTCACTGTGATGACAGCCAAGTCCACCTTCAGCAGTCCGTATGCACTCCATAACATGCAGCTGGAAGATTAAAAATTGATCACACATTTTCTTTTAATACAATGGGAGTCCAAAACCATTAACAAAGTTTCGTTTAATTGAATCGAAAAAGAGTAATAAACCAAAACCGACTAACGATCGGTTAACAACTAACGACTAAAGACACCAACTGACAGTGTCAAACTTTTAGGACTACAAGGCCCCCCCCACACCCTGAAATTGTCTCCTCGGAACAGTTTCGGTGAATCGCATACTTTGAGACTAGTAAGGCGTAATGCTTTAAGAGAGCTGATCGTCGGCCACGTAATGCCGTCCGAGCACTACCTGTTTATCCCGTTTAAAGTCGAATGGGCGAGACGAAGAATCGGTCAAGCAAAAAAAATCGCATTAAAAAGACGACAGGACTAAAATAAATGCTACATACTTTGTTTGAGAGAAATTCAGAAGTAACTGAAGCTATCCATACATTTATATTTTTACTCATTTATTGCTCAGTTTTTTTTTCAAAAGGTTTTTAGAATAAATCTATTACCAATTAATACTATTAATTGAAACAAAAGTGGCCCAAATGAAAAAGTTAACGTGTGAATAGAACTCAATATTTTCTGTAAAATTTTCTGTTACTTATTTTCTTTCTAAAGTAAATTTAAACAACTTTATTTGATTTCAAATTTTTATGTCAGTACGTTCTTGATTCTTCCTCAAATCACTCAAATCCAAATAAAATACAAGAAAATGAAGAACTGAAAACGCAATCAAATAGCACACCATATTTAAACGGTGAAAGCGAAGATGATTGCGAAGCTCAAACTATCAACTTTGCATGTAGAAAAACGTAGCGAAAAACAAACAGAGCATTATTTTCAGAAATCAAAAGGAAGCATCAAAATCAATTTTCCTTTTTCGATTCAAGTGAAATATCAGCACAATTTTTTCAACAGCTTTTTTTGTACAGAAATACCGAACATTTCTTTTCTCAAAACTAAGCAGCAATACTACTCGAAGCACTTCCAATAACATCTTTTCTGATAGATCTTGTTCAAACCAAGCAAATTATTGTGACCAAAATTATGGAAAAATTTGATGACCAAATCTACCAACTTCGCGTTAAAGTATTTCACTACGTATTATAAGATAGTAATAAAGAATCTAGTGTTCAGAAGTTTAAGAGGGTTTAGACAGTCTTATAGGCCTAGCCATTGACTAATTTAAAAAAATGGGTCATTTTTCATAACAAACTAAAATGTTTTATTTCAAGTGTGGAAGGCTGTAGATATTTTATTTGATGCATACGGAAACTTTGTGTTGTTATTTGCATTGAGAAGTTCTATTTAGTTTTTTGTTAAACGTTGCATTACGGGTGGAAGAATGTGCCGGTTTGGTGTAGAATAGGGTGAATGGGGGGCTGATGTGGAGGGAGAGAGAGAGTGAAGTGGCGGGGGAATGAAGTATGAGGGGGGGGGGGGTCAAGTCGGAGGTCTAATTCTAAGAACCGCCATTCACACCATGCTTTTATGTTTCCAAAACGTTTTTGATGAATTATATACCTAAAGTTGAGTGAGCCAAAAGGCTGAGAACTCAATGACCTCCAGGCATTACCTGTTTATCTCGTTTTTGACAACGATTAGTTAAAAGAGTCGGGTGGAAAATTGGCCCAGCAAAAAATCGCATAAAACACCGAAGGACTAAAAGAATTGTTACAGTTAATTGAGAGCAATTAATAGTCAATGACATCAATCTCCATCATTTTATTCATAGTTCTATTCTCTATGCGCTCGAAGCGTTTAGCATCACACTCAAGCGCTCAAGACTCAAGTGCGCTCATTCCGCCTTCCAGACCCTGTAATTTCGAGCGCACAAAGATCAGGTGTACCCTCGAAATGGTCTGCATCAGGACGATTTCGTGCGCACACCGCAGCCTGGGCTGGCAACGGTTTTGCTGGATGCCGTTTGTGCAGACCATTTCACTTTGAAAGTATCTCAGGCCACCGACTCACGTGACCTGTGATACAGTGTCACGCATTATTTGTTTATATTTTATTCATCTTTTGACCTTTTGTTTAGCTCTTGTTCACCATATTTTTGCCCGAAATTTACCTCTTCAATTGCAATTGTTATTTTCCACGTCTGATGCTCTAGTTATATGTTAATTCATACATTATGTTCATCAAGATTAATTCTGTAAACTTCAGAACCCATGAGTCAGTTGTGTAATTCACACTTAAAGCTATTTTAATTTTAATAAAACTAGAGCAGCAAGGTTTAGTCTAGTTAGGTTGTCGCGTTATCACTTGAAAAATAGAGATCATATATTTGCACCGCATATAAAAATGAGATTCTAAGAGAGATTCTATATGAGATCACATGAACCATGAATCTGCACCAGTTTCCTGCAAGTGGCTACCCGGAGCCTAGTGTCACAGTAAAAAGACGACGTAAGAAACGACAAAAACGACGAAAAAACGATCTTTTCTTGCATATGAAAAACGACTTAAACGACGGAAACTAATGAAAACAAAGAAAACGAAGACAAAGCGACAAAAACGACAACAAAACGACGAAAACGACAACAAAACGACAAAAACGACAACAAAACGACAAAAACGACAACAAAACAACAAAAACGAAAACAAAACGACGAAAACGACAACAAAACGACAAAAACGACAACAAAACGACAAAAACAACAGTTTCTTACAAAAAGATTGTCGTTTTATCGTCGTTGTCCTCAACACGGGAAACCAGTACTGATGCATTTTTTGTCTGAATTCACACTTTCACGGTAAAAATTGAACCTGATCGGAATATGTTCGTACTAAAAATAAAGACTGAGAAATACTATGGTTCAGCGCTGAGTTACTATGTTACTATAATCCGGGTACTGCGGCGCTCTCTCAAATCAGTCTAATCGCCCGACTTGGCCTCTGTTTCATTTTAACCCCCGGGTGCCAGCCATGATTGGCGGCTGATCAAAAACCCAATATGTATTCAAATTGAGATGAGAGAACTTCAAATTGGGGTGTCGTAAGTTAATTTTTCCCACAAGAAAACAAAGCATTATTAATAGGTCTGAAAGTATTACTCAAGTCTGAAAGTTGAGCAGAAGAACGCTAAAAATATATAATTTCGAGAATTCATGACCATTAAGGGTTTTTGGAAACTACAGAACGCATTCTGGAATGTTTATCACCCAAGCTCTAGTTCTTTTATGGCTGTCGAATGCTTAGCAAGTTTCCATAAAATCCATATACGGCGTTTTAAGAGGCTAGTTTTCATTTTTAGAGGTCAACACGGGAAATGAGACTTTTTCGCATTAATAATAAATCGGAGGTCACAGTTTATGTCAAACAGAAGAGCACTAACTTGACAAAAAATGAGACGAAAGGGAATAATTGAACATTTTGGGTCCCTTCTTGCCACATCTGCACACACAATGGCCTGAAGAACAATCGCCAGGATTTTAATTTGATATTATTTCCTTCTTGTTTTCATTGATTTTTTTTTATTTTGTGTAAAAAAAGTTGTTCATACCAAGAAGATCAGATAAAGAAAACGTTAATTAACTGAAATTATATGAAAAAAGGGTTTATTTCGGTTGCACTAAATTGAGGCAAGAAGCCAATTAGCAAAACAAATTGGTGCAGAACACCACTATTTTGTGTCTGTCTTTTGTTTTTTAAGTTCTGATCAGTTTTACATTCTCATTCCTTTCTAAGGTTTATTAACCGTCTTACAACATTTTATCCTCTTCCCGTGTCTACAACCGAACTGTTCGTCATTTTTGGGCAAGTTCTAATGAAACTGTGACAAGCATCCCATACCAAACTCAAAGTACGAATCAGTACTGAGCACGTATAAGTGCAAGTCTTTCTCCACAAATCAGTACTGAATCATTACAGTATCGATCGCTTTAGTCATATCAGATTTGCATTACACATGGAAAGTTGATTCCCAAGTGTAATATCTTTTTCGAAAATTTTTCGAATTAAAATTTTGAATTGCGAGAAAAACTTTGTAACGTGCCACGATTGTGGTATTTTGAACGTGAAGTTTGATACTATGCCACATAACAATAAATAAAATTAATTCTAATCTTTTGTAATTGAATTTCAATTTTTTTGAGACTGTTCCTGCTTTACTTTGAAACCTAATTGCAGTTTTTCTTTAAAGTCCCAGATTTTGAATTTTTTATACAAACACATGACGAAGTGGCAACGAATGCGGCCAAATTATGATAAAGAAATGTGTAAAACGTTACAATACATTATGTCAAAAGCCGTCTTATATAATTGGGCCTTTATTTGGAATCCGAAAGCTAGTACTGCAAGCGTTCACTGCATGAATAATGCAAATACACTAAAATTTACTTTAGAATGTGTACCTTGGCAGTATAACAAAACCGCTGCTATGAATGAAGTTGGTAGTTGTGGGAGGGGAAGAGACTAAGGCAGACCCGATGTGGGCTCCTTTTACAGCCTTAAGGTATAGAGAGCTAGGGCTACTTATTTCTGCGCGCGAAGTAGACTTACCTATTTCTCTAAGACTAACCGACTCTGTAAAACACGAGAGGTGTATAATGTTTATTACGGTGATTAATACAAGTAGCACCGGAGTCAAAGGTATACACATGGTGTATCTAACTAAACTAATAGACTGACTATAGCAAGTTCAGTTCTCTCTATTTAAAAGAAAATAGTGTCTTCTCAGTCTCTGATTGGCCGAAGGTGTACGTTCAGGATTCCTACTGCTACATCCATCCGGGGTTTAGAGTTTTCAAATCCGAATTTGTGAGTTTGTAGCAGGAATATGGCGAACGTGTTGTCCTTTATCGATAGGTGGGTGATGTATGTGTAGAGTTGTGTCTTCTCTAAAGTGGGTTGTGACTTGAGCCGTCGTCTGTGGTCCCTGTTAGTGACTTGTGTCGTCAGTAAGTGGTTCAACCGATGGAGGAACCAGTGAGGGTGCCAGTTACAGGGTGTGCTGGCCAGTAACGTCTGTCCTGTTGAGATGTAGAGTGTGCCCAACTGCTTCCACTGTCTTGTAGTGGAGATTTGTTCCCAGTTGGGCGATCACTTGTAGTCTGTAGTCTCTGTCAGGGTGGTACAAGAAGATTTCTGTTCATCCCCATCTGGTACTAGAGTTGAACCAGTCGGGGTTTACCAGCTTACCTTCTGGTGGAAATCCATCTTTTATCTACTGTGCGAGCTACTTTTCTTATTAAATTATTAAATTACTGTTCAAATTTAATACCTTCTCAAATAGTTCCCGACCGGAGGAAAAAAAGAAAAGAACTGATCCTAATCTGAGGTTGTGGAAAAAATGACAGGATATAGATTACATTTAAGGGAGAAAAGTAAAAGGGTAAATAGAAATATAAAGACACAAAGAAAATATGTACGGTGAGACAAAGAACAGTGAGTCCTTAAAGTTTACAGAGGGACAGTGTGCCCTAATGGTGGTGTAGGACTTTGACCTACGTTCTGTACTCGAATTCAAAATCCGGGCCAGCATTGTCAGGATCTCTGAAGAAGTGTAGAAATCCTTGATCCTGTGCGAGGAGGGCAGTGAGGAATCTGGGATACAAGTCCGCATTACAGTGGGTTTGCATGGCCAGGAGGTGATTTAGGATTTGTGATTCCTCTGGTGAAGGCTGGTGGTTATTGAGCTTGTCACTCATCCAATCTCGGTAAAGAAGATGATTGAATGGATGACCGTGAGTGACTTCGGTTGACCCTCTTTTCACGCATCGGAGGTTTTCGATGGGTACAAGAATCGGGCGATTTGTCTTAGAGTATAAGGGCGAAAATATATAATAATTTTTGATGGGGTCAAAGTTGCGTAACGTTCCTTCACAGAATTCAGAATGGATTGTATAACTATAGTTTAAGTAATAGGGTGATGCTATTTTGGTGTTCGCGTAATGGAGGCGGGAGTTCATATGGATGATCGGGTTTGTATTCTGAAAATGATGTTGCACAAACAAATAGTTGTGCATCGTGTGCAGCATCTTAACTCGATTTACTTTGTGGTTCGTGTTATTGACATCCATTTGGGTAGGGTGAAGGAATCCAAACTGCCGAACTGCAAATAGAAGGGGTCGTATTTGGCATAAATTTTTTAGGGTGCTGTATCTCGTGTAAAGAAGGTGTTAAGGTAATCGTTTGGCCGATCTGCCAAAGCAAAGAAATACTTTGACAGATGCCAAAATTGTTCTCTAAATCGGGAATTGATGGGAAAATGTGCACACTCCAAGGGTAATTCTTTACCCCTTCCTTCGTGGACATACTCGTTTTCAAGCTGTCCTAGTGAACAAGAACTAGCCGTTGGTTTTAGAGTATGCTGAGGAGGGGTAGAGGTGTAATTTATCCTTTCTGGGACATGAATTCCTTGGAGGGTGTTAATTCCAAGGGAGTTGGTGAACTCGTGAAAACGGAAATTTGGCCCCTGAGAGCGGTGGAGGATGCCTTGTGTCGGCCCAAAGGGGTTGATTCGTCCGCGGGAGGGTGAGGGCTGTGAGCCTCGTGAAGAACTCTGGCTACATCGTGCCGGTGATTGTCCAGGTTGAATTTTAGGTGAACGAGCAGGGTAAATCTCGTGCTTTGTTGCTCGAGGTCGTCGCCTTGGTCTGGTGAGGGGTCGGTGCATGGGTAATTATCTGTGGATGTGGGTCGATCTTAGGGTGGTTGCACGAATGGCTGCTGAGGCTTAAGGGGGGAATAGTGGGCCCGTACGGCGGTGAGGATACGAGTTGACGATGTTGGGGAGGCGCAGGGAAGGTTGGTGGTGGATAGACTGATTGCTGTGAGCGTGGTGGTGGTCCACGAAACCTTCCTGAGGCCGCCCAGTTGGGGACGACTGTTTCTGGTGTGGAATTACCAGATTGTTCCACTTCGTCCGCCCAAGAAGGAAGGTGTGACTGTGACGAGTGGGGCACAGTCACGTGATGAAGTGGAGCTGTAGATGAAATTGGTGCTGGTGGTTGATTTCTGTGGAGCCGCAGCTCTTGTGACAAGCTGGTAGGTCCAGGGTTTAGTGAAGGTGAGCTCCCATCACTATCGATGTACAGGTGTAGTTCACCTGAACTAGAGGACGTGGCGGGTGAAGGCAGTGGGTTCACGCGCGCGTAAGTCGCCGTGTCCACAGACTGTGGCTGTGCTGACAATTGTGCCATCGTGAAGAGGGCTGGTGTTTGCATCTCGCAGACTGGTTCGGGTACTGGAGGGGTGAGGGGTGAGGGCAAGATGTCGTCGACCTCCAAAATAATGAGGTCATATGCCGTTGGTTCGACATTTGGTGGGATGGGTGATCCTTCTTGGGTGGTGGAGACTGCAGTGGAGTCACTAAAACACTAGAGTGTTAGATACGTGTACTTGGTAAATTTAGAATAAGTTCTTCCGGGATGTCGATCTCTTGGTAGTTAGGATCATCCTCGAAAGAATCTTGTGAAATAGAAACGGTGTGAGAGCGTTTACGTTGATTAGGTTGAAAAGTGTGCAATTGTAAAGATTGAAAATCAGGTTTTCGGCGTGCTTGTACTATTGGTGATTCATAGCATTGATAAATAGAGACTGGAAGAGTGGAGGTGTGTTTGTTTGAATTGTTGTGTGCTGGTGAAGAGAATTTCTTATAGAAATTTTCAAATTTTCTCTGTAATTGATTCAATTCATGTTGTGAATGTGGTGTGCCGCTTTCGACTGAGTGCTGTCGCCGTTTCTTAGGTGAGTGTTGTTTATAGTGCGTAGAATCAGCTTGTAGTACATGGAAGATTGTTTGTGAAAAAATACCAAAAAATCGGGATGTAATAATCTTAGCCAATGTGATATTTGGTCATAAAAGTGTTTTTAGATTATAGGTGTTAATCACACTACGAAATAGGCCGAAGATAAACCGGAATAAGTTAAAAACTTCCCAGATTATGGCTATTTCTTTTATTACGTACCAGGGATATCCGAAGATTCCAATGAGGGATTCTTTTAAATAACTGCCGTTTATTAAATCTTGCCAATCTAGGCGTCGAAGGGTGAAATCTTTTCCGTTTATAAATAATTTGTGGAAGTAATCATTATATTCGGTGCGTAGGCGTGAAAACTGTGCTTGTAATTGTGCTTGTTTTGCAAGATCTGCAAAATTTACTGCACATGCTACTTCAAATTTCTCCGCTACATCATCTACTAATTGGTTAAAACGCATCTTATCTACGGATTTTGTCCAGTCATGTTGACTGTAAATACCGAGTTGTTGTGCGGTAAAGTGGGCGTGGGTGAAGTGATTATCTACTTCAGCTGGCGTGAAAATTTTAACAGGGTTGTGCGCTTTAATTGGGTAGGGTGTTAAGCGATATGTCTTATCGCCGTCTACATCAAATTAAATTTGTTGGTCAAAATTATCTGATTTACATGGTGCTTTAATAGACCAAGGGAAGGTTTTACGGGTGACTTGATCTACAAATTGTACTTTATTTTGGGAATAGATAGGGATGCGTTGAAAACATTGATCCTTAAGTACATAGAGTGGTGATTGAACTGTTTTACATTGATAGAGTGAGATAACTTTTTGGCTTCTAAGTGTAGCGAATGTGTTTCACTGTCCTGTGATGACTTAACCTACTAGGGGGAATTTTGGCGTAAGGAGATTAAAAGCGGTTTGTTTGAGATCTCTATCGAGGTCACAAAATTTTTTTTGTATATATTTAAACTTGTTTGGTCCATTTCGAGTAATACTCGACTAATCATGTAGTGAAGTTTTGCATCAATTTGGAAATTAGGTTGGACTGCACCCAACCAGGTTTGCTTTCTAAATAATTCGTATTTTTCCGATTTACGGTAGAGTTGGGTTTCCTCTGGAATTACATATCCATTTTTGAGTTTTTGCTTTAGTGTAGGGTGTTATAGGAGGTGGTTTGTTAGGGCCGATTATGTGGACATCGTCAAAGTCAGATGATGGTGTACCTGAGGCAAAGTTAAAACCTTCTTGGTATTGGATGAAAATGTCCTGGTATTGGGCAGCATAATATGGGCGATCTTCATAACATTTAAAAATAGGTTTTGTGAGAACCTCAAAACGTGATAGTGCATATTCATCATAGAGGTGTTTTTGGAAACGACTACTATACATGTGTGGTTCGTGTTCATGAATATTGTTAGTTTCATTGTTTTCTAGTGTTTCAATAAAATATCGCCAACATCAAAAATTTTACAGTGGTGTTCGGGTTCCCAAATTACTGTGGCTTTAATAGCGTGATTTGGTTCACAATAGCCTCGGTCAATATCACATTTAATTCGGTCTTTGCCGTAGTACATGTGTTCGGAGGCAACATCAAAGGTGAGAGTGATGTTTGTTAATTGAAGTGACCATCCTAGTGTATGGATGACATGATATTCATTTTGGTGGTTTTTACCGGGACAGTTAGCCCAAGGATTATCAATGGCATTAGGGATCCAATTGCGATCATTTGGATTATTGACCAGGCTTCCGTGTTGGAAAGCAAAGGGTATGTAGCGGTCGAACTGAAAACGACCTTGTTTTCCCTCGATTCGTGCTTGCCATTGGGGGTCACCAAGCACATGATTGGATGTGTTGGGTGTAGTAGTAATTTTAGCTTATTAAACCAATGCGTGTAAGTTCTCTGCGAGCTTCAATTTCTGTGGGAAAGAAAGGCCTTTCCATATTACTAACATACGAATTATCATGATCAAACCGATAGCCTCGTTTGAGTGATATTTTGTGACAGAAAACTTCTTTGTCAGTAAGTTTTGCGTAAATGGCATAAGCTCGTACTTGTATTGTTCGAATATGTGAGAATAATTGAACTTGTGCTGGAAGGATCTGAAAATCTGCTGGCTTAATCTTATATTCACCAATTATATTAAGTTAATTATATTAATATAATACTGCACATTTGTAATAAGTTTTGATGAGCAGTCATAATGCGTGACTACAAGATCTTGTATTCCTGTTTTAGGTGTTGAAATGTTCTGTTGATTAATTGTGATTGGAGGTTTAATTGGAAGTGTGTATGAAAAGAATAAATTAATCAAGATTCGAATTAGATTTGTAATTGACATGTGTAGGAGAGTCCAGAGTGTGGATTATAGAAAACATCTTGCGGTGTTTTTTGTGTATCTATCAAATTTATAGTGTATCTCTTGACAAATAAATGGTGAAGGGTTTGTTTTAACCCGAGAAATAGGTGGAGCCGCAGCTTGTGGGTGAAAGATAAGTTTAAATTGTTCAACAACAATTTCACCTGAAAAGGTGATTTTCGATTGTTTTAAGAGATTGTGTGCTCTCTGTTTTTGAACAGGTATTATCTTATATGACTTCGAAATTCTTTGTTTAGCCCAACTATGTAATTGTTCACCGTTGTTATGGTCTCCAAAAAGGGTGGGAGGTGGTACAATAAACTTGGGATCATGTTTTAATGGTAGGGTGCGGTAGGTTCTTGTAGTGTCTGGTTGTTTGCCAACACAGTGGTGAAGATGTTGGTCAGAGTCCGGTGTTGCTGTATTTGAACTTAATGTTATTATTGGTGGAGTTCCTGTAAAACTGAGTGGTAAAGAACTTTGAAAGGTCGGTGATGAATTGATTATATTAAATGAGTGATTCCAATGTGCCTGTGAAAGTATACGTTCAAGATTAGTTACTGGTCCTTGTGGCGGATTGAAAGGATTACTTGCAATTTGTGACGGAGTAGATGAAGAAAATTGTGAAATAATTGGATCAGAATTAGAATTATCAGAAAGTAGGCTTATGTCATGTGGTGTTTCAGGTAGGTGAGAAACTCTGTGAATTGGCTGTGGCAATTCAGAACTATTTGTTTTGTCTGTGTTAGCAAAATTTATTGGTTGAGTGGAGAATTGAGGGGTGTTTGGGTAATTAAGGAGTTCAAGTTGTGGTGCTCGTGGTGGGGCTGGTATAAACATGGGAGGTGGAAGTGTTGTTTTAGGAAGAAAACCAGAGTATGGTAGTAAAGAAGTTAGTTGGGGGGTATGTTGTTGTTGTTGTTGTTGTTGTTGGTGGTGATGTAATTGCGTCTGGTGTATCTGCGTTTGGCTTTGATGGGGGGATAAGGGATTACCGATTGTGGGGTAAAGGGGGGGGGGGAGAATATCCAGTAGGACGATGTCTATCTGCAGATTTGGCAGTAGTAATGACTGAGTATGTGTGTTCCTCAGTTTCTTGTGTTTGTGATTTTTTATTAAAGAGTTTAAATTATGACTTTTTGGGGTTCGATTGTTTCGTGGCTTCACTGTATGAGCAACTAGATAATTCTGATGCGGGGAGCACTTGGGTTAGTGTTTGGTTGTTGACTAGAGGACGCAATTGTGATGAAAGTGACGGACCCAGTGCGGGGCAATTATCGCAATAATATACTTGATAGTTATTAGCTGTGGGAATAACAATTATCAAAAGATTTAAAGTGGGTACACTTATAAAAAATCACGAGAAAATACTGATAAAATTTAGTGATTGTATAATCTTTTCTCTCAAACGAGAAAATTACTTGTGGATGGGTAGTTTTACTTTGAGTGTTGTTTGTCTGATTGTTGTTTAAGGATTTTTTGGTTTTGTTCATCCAAACGAAGAAGGTCTTTAATATATTTTATATCATAAGAAGCAGGAAATGCGTAGAGATTATTAATTACACAATATCTGTGTAGAGAATTTCTGAAAGTTTTGGTGTTGCTTGTGGTGGAAAAATTGGGAGATAGAAGAGAGCTATATGTTCGTTATTAAAATCTCTAATAAACAACCCATTCACAACAAGTGTGTGAATACAAAATGTGATCTAGATTATAAAATATATCTTGAAAACGAACCTTTTTAGGTTTGAAATTTTGGATATATCTAAATGTATCTGCGTAGGGTGTTCTTCTAAAAATTATTTCGAGTCTGTGTTGTGAAGTTATAAGCATACCTGCTTTGATTTTCTGTAGAAGGTGATTTCAGTTTTGTGTTACTGAAAAGGAGAGACTTTGGCTGGTTGAATCAAGCTTTCAGTGCTGTGAGACCGAAAGCGTCTGTTGATTGTGGAGGCTTCGGTGAGCAGTTTCGTTGGAGCTTCTTAAGGCTGATTTGTAGCTGTGTTAGATGCGAGGAAAGGCTATGAACTGTACTGTGAGAGTGTTCTTGTAGTTAGAGAGAAAGTGAACTTAAAGAGAAAAACAATTTTTGTTAAATTTTTTCTAAGGTAAGATTAAGAGAGAGAGAGAGAGAGAGAGAGAGAGAGTGAAGAAGAGAATGGAGAGTTAAGAGAAGTGTTGAGTTAGGAGACTAGAAAGAAAGACAGAGAAGTTTTAAGTTGGAGGCAACTAGGTTGAGAGAGCGAAAGACTGTGAAGTGATTTTAGACGATGCGATTTGGCCGGACCACGACTTTTCATTCGGGTGAAAAAAGTTACCGAATCAGATCTTGGCAAATAAATGAGATTAGGGAATTCTTCCCAGACCGATCTTTGAGTCGGTTATTAACTTAATTTTTGGTTACTTTCCTTTTGATTATCATCGTGGGGAACGGCCTGTAATTCCCTTCTTTTCATTTCCTAATGGAAGGGTTTTTGTGGTTCTGCTAGGGTAGCAGGTGAAAAGATAGTCCGTGTTCTTTGTTTACTATACTAAGCTGTTTAAATAACTGCCCCTATGAAAGTAATTTTATTAAGGCGGAGAAGGGTTAAAGAACTATGTGATTTATTCCTCTCGTATTAGAGAACGAGGGAATTATATTTTTACTGGGTTTGTTTTTACTGGGTATTTAGCGTGCTAAGCTAAGTTGTATTCGGCTAAAGAAAGCGAGAGGAGGTGTATTATATGTGTTAACTGTATAGTTTTATATATAGCTACAGATTTTGCGTTCGTGAAGCCGAATTTTTTGATTGTGGTATGAATACTCTAGTCTTTATCGGCTGTCGTCGGAGACGTGTATCCCTTGTATTGTGGTTTTCCGAAGTATGTTTGGGTATTTCAGACAGGCTACAAGGTGGTGGGGGTAAAGGGTCATCGGTTAATGGTATGTCTGGGATGTCTGGACTGAACGAGACAGTTTCGATTTGATTTGTTAAGCGTCGGCTTTTTAGGATGGAGTTGTAAAAGGGATTTATCCGAGAAATATTTTGTCATTTGTTCTTGAACGAAGAGTTCTTTCGGGTAATATGGTACAATGTTACTTCTGTGACGGGTGATTTGTTTACCAGAAAAATCTTCTAATTTATAAGTAACTAAGGTGGGAGTGTCAATTATTTTATAAGGTCCAATCCTTTGTGGTTGGATCTTCTTTGAAATACCAAGCTGTGTAGTCTTATTAACTGTTAATACATAAGTGTTTATTTTTAGTGGTGAAGCCGTTCCAAAACGACGATTAATAAATGAACGTAGATGTTTATTTTGATTTAAATAGTTATGTACTTCGTTATATATTTCCGAGTGTATTTTTTCACGATTTAGAAACCAATATGCCAAGGTTACTTTCTGTAACTTTTTAATTTGAGGGTGATGACCGAGGTGGTCAGTGTGTGTATGTTTTGGTAAAGAGGAACAAGGTGAAGTGTCTGTGGGTTTACAGTTTCCAAAACTATCTGTAGTGCAAGATAGATTGAACATTATGGGTTTGTTTGGTTTTTGGCCAAATAACAGTTCATAAGGTGATAGATTCATAATGGTTCTAACTGGTGAATTGAACGCAAAGGGAAATACTTTTACTTTCTGTGACCACGTGTCATATAGCGAATCGAGGACTGTACGAAGAAATGTATTTAATTGACGATTACTGTTTTCAACGATTGCATTAGACCACGGTGCATATGGCGTGCGTGGTTTGAATTGTACATTATATGTACGGCAGAAATGTGCGAATTCGCCGTTAATATATTCATTTCCATTATCTCTTACCAAAATATCTGGTATTCCTTTTTTTTAATCCAGTGATCAAATAACACAGTGAGTGCATTTTTGGCGTCATTTTTGGTTGAAGGGTGAAGTACTACAAAGTGTGTGAAGGCGTCTACGATAACGTAAACGTAAGAGTTTTCATCTGAGGACAGTGAAATTGGACCTTTCGTGTCCATCGAAATACGGTGATTGAAGTATGGAGAAACTTCAAGGAATGGCTGTTGTGGCGCCATTAAAAGATTTGGCATGGATTTGCTGGTTTGGCAATTCAAGCAATCTTCTGTGAGTATTGCTATCCATGTTTTAATAATAGGGAAATAGTTAGTTTTAATTATTGTAGCATGTGTTTTTTCACGGCCGGGATGGCCTGAGAGATTATGTGAGTGTGCATTGTGGAATGTTGTTAAAAGCAAAGAGAGTGGTAGACCAATTTTTGGTGACTGTGTTTCTCTTATATAGTATAAGAGATTATTGGTTTCAATAATGCTGAGTTGTGAAAAACGTCTATAATAGTGTAGCAATCCTTTATTTGCACGAATTGTGAGTGAGGGAGTATAAGGAAGATTTTTATATTTTTTCCACAGAATTAATTGTCGGATTACTGGGTCTTGTTGTTGCGCTTCATATAGGAGAACGTCAATGATTTCTGTCTTTTCCTTGTAGAAAAAGTTATATATCCGTGGATATTTTGGTTTAAAATCATCCATACTTGGAAGTGAGAACTTAATAGTGTTTATTAGTTCTGCATAGTTTGGATCTTTTTTGAGTTGTGTATAAGGTTCTGTTTTATTGGTATTTAATGTAAAATCTGTATGTTGTATGATAGGGTAATTTTCAGGAGGAAAGTAAGTATTATGAACTTGTTGATTTCGTTTTTGGTGAATGTGTTCGAGTGGTTGTCCTTTTATGTTCGAGTGGTTGTCCGTGGTATGATACTGGAAAATAAAGATCATTTTCTAGATGAAATTTGAAATAGTTTTCTTTTATTTGTGAATAGATGGGAAAGTGCATTGGTTCTGTGTTAATGTTTGTTGACATTGAATTAGTATATTCTTTTGATACTGCGTAGTTACATGGTATTGGTTGTGTATTTAAGTTATGCGTCATGAAGAAATTAATAGGTTCTGGTATTTCTACTGTTCGAAGACGGTGTTCGTCTTCCGTTGTAGTCGTTAGTGAACGACTTAGTGAATCGGGAAGTGAAAGACTTTTACTTTCCATCCAAACTATGTGCAAGTTTGGAAATTTCATTATTATTAGTTGAAACTCATACACTCGGTGATTTGGTTTGTTCTTCTGAGTAAACAAAAAAGAATTGGTTTCTGATCTGTGTATAAAATAATTGGGTGTTTGGAGCCTTGTATTAGGAATTCATATTCAGACAGTGCGTAAATTATAGCTGAACATTCTCGGAGAATTGTTGAAAGGCTAAGTTCTGTGGTTGAAAATAGACGAGAGTTTGCTGCCACTAATTCCATCTTTCCAAATTGGTTTTTCTGGAGAACTGCCGCACCTATGCCATAATTTGAGGCATCACAAAGGATATAGAATGTTTTGTCTGAATTAGGTATTGCAAGACGGAGTGTTTCGTCTGTAAGTTCTTTTTTAACTCGATCAAATGTTTGTTGCAGTTCTGGAGTCCATTTAAAATCGGTTGTATCTCGGAGTTGGAGGTAAAAACGTCTTAAAATAACCTGTAAATTATAGATATATTTGGAAATAAAGGTGAGAAATCCAACATAATTTTGAATTTCTTTTTTATTTTTTGGTGGTTGTAGCTTTAAAAAGCCATCAATTTTAGATTTGAGTGGGTAAATGTGATTATTTTGTATTTGATGACATAAAAATTTTACCGAATCAAGAAAAAAGAAAGATTTATCGGGTGCAGCTTTTAGGTTTTCGTTTTCTAAAATTGCGTGGTATTCATTAAGTGTTTGTATTATTGTGTCTGTTGTAGTATCTTGTATGAAAACGTCATCAAGATATGTTATTATTTTGCTTTTGTTCTGATTAATGGTTTGGAAATACTACTCATAAAGGATGAAAAGGCTGCTGGGCCAACTGAAATACCATAAAATAATCTTTTAAAACACTATTGTTGGCCAGCTATTACAAAGTTTGTTAACCGCTGTGAGGGTTTGTCTAAGGGCCTTTGGTTGTATGCGCTATTCATGTCGGCTATAGAGAAGATAGGTCCTTTGATACGTGTGAGTATTGCCTGGATAGGTTTTATAGGCCAACTACATTTTGTCTCGTCAATCATTGTGTTTAATTGGCGAGAATCTAAAACAATTTTAAGTGATTCTCCTTTCTTAAGGATAATTACTGGGTTAATAAATGTATTTCCCGTTGTGAGGGAATCTGTATTTACTGGTGATGTGATATCAAAGTGTGTTAAAATGTCCAAAAGGTGTTGTACTTTGTCCTGCAATTGCAGTGGTATTCTAGTTGCTCGTTGTCTCTTGAAAACTGCTGTTGCTAATAAAGGGAGGTTTAGTTCTACCTTAACTTTGCCTACGTCGAATTTGGATTTTGCATAACATTGTTTAAACTGTATGAGAAGTTCTGCTAATTCTTGGAACTGTGTTTGTGTTGATTTTGTGTGCTCAAAATTAAACATGGTGAGAAATTCTTTATTGAGTTAAGCTAATTTCGCAACATCAAATGGTATATTGAATTTCTTTTGTTGATTTTTATTTTCCTGTTCTTGTTGTTTTGTGAGGTTGAGGCAGTAAAGTTTTTTAAGTGTTTCTGATGTTCCTTGTGTAAGGTAATTTGAATTGAAAGCGTCCATGAATTCTGTGAGTTCATTGACGCGATATTTGTCGGTTTGATAGTCATTAATTGAAACGTCTTGTGGTGCGAATTATACCTTCCATAAGAGTTAGCGGATGTGAAAGGGGGTTTTGTATTAGTATTTGTATAAATGATTGGTATGGATATTCAAGGTTATTTATATCCATTATGGAGAAAAACATAATTTTGTGGAGTGGTATAAATGAGAAATCGGACATATAAAGGAGAGTGCCATTAGCATATTTGTTTTTACATTCGTAAGCTGTTAGAGAATATGTTAAAATTCGGTGTTCTGCCGGTTGGAGATATAATGGTTTGTGTCCTATCACCGAAAATAATCATGAATAGTATGGAGGTGGTTTCATTGAAGAATCATAGTATTTGAGTGATTTCCATTCATTATCATCCTTCATCTGTAAAGTGTGCGATGAACATTTTATCGAATCTAAATATTTTTCTAAGAACGGTGTTCCAAGGACTTTAAGTTTAGTGTTTGTTACGTGAAAAGTAATTGTAAAAGATGTGTTTCGAAGTGTTTTATTCTCTGTTACATCCCGATACAATTTAAGTTTTATTGTTCCATTCGATTGTAATTTGGAGTTATTTGCTGCTGAGAGAACGAATGTAGATGCTTTCAGCTGTAATTTGTGGTATTCTTTAATTTCATTCCAGGTGTCATTATTTAAGATATTTAAAGTGGCACCAGAATCCAGTAAGAAATCTATCTCGAGGTGCGGTGGAGAGATTGTTTTTTCGGGATCTGTTGTTTGTGGTATGTACATTGTAAGTGGTACTACCCAAATACTGCTTTTAAAAGATGTAAAAAAGATGTATTCTTCTGTGAGAGTGTTTCATTCTTCCTGGCAATTAAAGTATTCGTCTTGTGTATCCTGATTCAGCTCTAGGAGCAAATCATTAAAGTGTTGTTCTAAAAAAGTTTCTTCCGAGACATTTTTTGTTGGGTTATTTTCTGTGTGGGACGTGGTGTTGTCCGTTTGTTCTTGATCTATTAGTGTATTAATGTAGTTCCGAACGTTTCTAAGGGGATTTCGTGAGAATGGTCGTCGTGGACGATTTCCATCTCTGTTACAATAGGGTGATTGTGGTCTAGAATTATTTGTATTTTTGTGGAAGTTTGTTTTTGGGTATGGTGAACCATTTCTGCTGGGTGGTTTAAAATTACTATTACCGTAATATGGTTTTGAGTTATTTTGCGGGTACTTATGTGGACTTCTGTGTCTTGAATTATTTCTGTCTCTGCTATTACTGCGATATGAGAATGGTAATGGTTTACCAGTCATATTGCTTGATGTGACTTGTCTATTCGGGAGATTTTGATTTCCTTTTATGGCTTGGTTAAACGTTTGTTTTTGAAAACTAGGTTTATCTAGTGGTTTTGTGTACCTTTTGTCAGGGCATGTAGAAATACTATGTCCTGAACGTGAGCAATTCTTACTAATATTTAGAAAAACTGGTTTTCCCTTAAAATTGGGATCGTTCGAGTACTTGTGTCGTACTACGTTTATACCATGTGCAATATCTTGTTCAATTATTTGTATATCTTCGACTGTAAGATTATCAATATCATAAGAGAGATTATTTATTGTTGGTGTGATTGTTGAATTTGGCATCAATTTGTGACGATCAATGTATGTGCGGGTAATATCTTCTTGGTGTATTTTTTCTACTAATTGTTCAAATGGAAGTTGTGGTTCCACTGCAGTTGATTTGTGGTTTGCGATCTTTTTTAATGCTATCCTAGCTAGTTGAGGATCAAGTGCTTTGACAAGCGCGTCATTCATCTGTGCATTCCTCATGTCTGGAGCGTTATTAACATATGCTTTTAGAGACATTTGTTCGATTCTAAGTGTTTTGATTTGTTCGCCTGAAGCGCGTGTTATGCTTTCAAACAATAATTTCGCTTGTGGTTGCGATTGCCGATTATCGAATGTTTTTTGAAACTCCCGGCAAAATGCTTGCCAGTTCTTTTTTATATCTAATGGTAGGTGTGGGTACCATTGTTGTGCCGGCCCTATTAAAGCCGTTTGGATCATGGCAATCCGTTTAAGGATCCAGGCTTCGTGAAATCGTGAATCAGTTTGCTCTGGTCCTGCTGTCATTGCCATATTTGCTGTGATAGCATTTACAAAATCTTCTGTAGTGTATGTAGGATCAGTACCATCGAACAGTCTTAGAGACTGTTACATGGGTACTGAGCCACCCAGGTAGGGATACATCATTGGTGCATTCCTGCGAACAACAGGTGATGGCGTTTGTGTAGAAGCCGCTTGTAAATAACACGGAGTTGGTGCATTTGTAGTTTGTTGTGTATTTTGTCTGTTTAGTTGTCAGATTATATTCACTAATTGTTGTGGAGTAATTTGAATATTTTGGTTAGGCCCTTGTGTGGGCTGAGCGGAGTTGTTTAAAATTACAGGTTGTGTATTGAAGTGTACTGATAAGCCGTGGTAAAGGCGTGTTTAGATTTGGTAGAGGTGGGATTGTACTGTTTAACGGATCTGAACTATGTGGTAATTCATTCGAATTTATCGGTTGTCTATTCTGGTGATTTTGATACAAGTGACTATCTGTAGAGGTTTTTATAGTTTGGTAATTGTTGTTATTGTTATTATTGTTATTGTTCTCTTCGAGATCAACTATTGTATTGACTGCATGTGATGAGAAAAGTGTTCCGTCATCAAGCAGGGTGGAATTAAAATCTGTTTCCGTGGTTTCATTCATTTTATTATCTGGTGGTTTGTTATGTACTATTGTATCCATATTTTCTGATGGCGAAGCTTCCAGGGAAGTATTTGTGTTCTCGGGAATATTTGTACAAGTGAACGGACGTGTTTCTGCGTTGTAGTTTGTAATTTCTATATTTTTGCGATTTAATGATATTTTCTGTATAGTTTCTGAAAGTATTTCTGTGATGTTTACAAAATTTTGTCGAAATCGATTTTTATCATAAATACATTGTAGTGTTTCTGGTAATTTAGGTATTATGTGTGGATATGCCTCAGCAACTTGTTGATTAGCTGTGAAAATGTGTCTTACTAGGCTTTTCCAGAATCTATGTATATACCAAGATAAAAGTGTGAGAGAATCAAGGAGGTCTTCTTCTGATAAATCTGCATCTGTTGCAGGGGTAATATATATTTCAAGGAGTTTGTTAAATCCTTCTATCTCTTGGCGAGCGATTTTATGAACGCTTTTTTTACGGGATTGTGATGCATTTGTGTTTAACGCCGGTGCAAGGCGTTTTAAAAACTCAAATGAAGCTTTTCTGAATAATGCCTCTCTTTCTAGAGGTTGTATTTCTGAGTATATTCCGTTAAGGAATTCAAAGAGTGTATCAGATAGTGGACTAAATAATGAATCGTATATTAAAGTGGTATTTTTATTTGTGAGTGGGTCGTAAATAAATAAAATTGAGCCTTCTGTGAGTTGTGCTCCGTGAATTTCTATCAAATTGAGAGAAAGGCGGTTCGTGAAACCTGTGATGCCTTCTCTGGTAAAGAAAGAAATGGTTGTTGTTCTAGTGCGAAATAGTGTGTTTTCAGTTGTTCTGCTGTGTTTAATAATATATTTAATTCATCTTGGTGTTGGTAGTGTCTGACTTCAAAGGGTGAGATTTCTGGTAATAAGCGTCGGTTCTGTTGTGTAAGAACTCCGAGTTGTAATTCTTCAGAGTGTGTCTGATAATTAGAGGAAGATTGTTCAGTGTGTTGGTCCATGATTGGTATTATTTTAATTTGAGGATTTTAGTCCTAGTTTTTGTGGGATGGTGTTTCCCTTTTTCTTATACTTTAGATAAAGAAGAATTAAGTAACTATTAAGTCTAATTCTAGGTTTTTTTCGGAGTAGAAAGAAGGGTGTTTTATGTGAGTAATTTTTACGGTTAGAGTTTGTTAACTCACTGGTCGCACCAGTTAAGGCAGACCCGATGTGGGCTCCTTTTACAGCCTTAAAGTATAAAGAGCTAAGGCTACTTATTTCTGCGCTCGAAGTAGACTTACCTATTTCTCTAAGACTAACCGACTCTGTAAAACACGAGAGGTGTTTAATGTTTATTACGGTGATTAATACAAGTAGAACCGGAGTCAAAGGTATACACATGGTGTATCTAACTAAACTAATAGACTGACTATAGCAAGTTCAGTTCTCTCTATTTAAAAGAGAATAGTGTCTTCTCAGTCTCTGATTGGCTGAAGGTGTACGTTCAGTATTCCTACTGCTACAAGACCTGTGCAACTCGGCATCCAAAATAGATGCTCTTAGCAAAGAAAGTCAAGGCAGTCACCGCAACTCATTTCCCACTATCTTACAATTTTTCGTCGGTATCGTCGTTTTTCTTCGATATAAACATAAGTAAGGCAATTTCTTACGTTTGAAACCGAATTTACCAAATCTGTCTAAACCGAACATACCGAAGCTTTCTTACGTTCCAGAACGAACATACCGACAACTTCTTACATTTGAAACCAAACATACCGAATAAAACGAACATACCGAACATTTCTTGCGTCGTTGTTGTTCGGTCTTCTCAACTAGGGTATGCTATTATTAATTTATCTCGAATTTGAAAAACAAAGGTGCAATAGTGTGAACTGATGGTACAGTTGTATAACTCCCCCGCCCGCCCCGTATATTAGAACTTTATGATTTAGGTCATAATGGGAACGGTCGCCAGATCAATTTTTGACGTTTTTCCGACCTATTTATGATGTTTCCCCGGCATTTTGACGTTTTTTTCCGGCAATTTTTGATGTTTTTCCGGCCATTTTTATCATTTTTCGGACCAAGTTTTGACGTTTCTCGTATCTACTGTTGACGTTTTTCGAACCCCTTTTTTGGACATTTTTCCCGTTATTTTTGACGTTTTTTGGCTAATTTCAACGTTTTTTTTTGCGGATTTGATGCCAGTCTGGCAAGTAAAAGTCATCATTGCGCAAGTATGACAGTTGTAAAATCAGTATGAATGCACGTCTGGTCTGCAAAAAATTGACATAAATCAGTGCATGAGTCACTGTTGATAATGAATTGCATTTAGACGTGCCCACTGAAATAATATTTGTCGTCTGCAGTTTTACATTTTTTCCATTAACTTATAAGTCTATTTATAAATTAGTTCATAGGTTGCAAACAGTTTATAAAATAATCAAAAAAAATGCAAATTTGTTACAAATTAATGCAAGAATTACGCAACTTTTTATAAACAAGTTATAAATATAATGCATCTTTTTGCAAAATTTTAATAAATTATTTATAAATTTTTACAATATATGGATTAAATTTTGACTGGGGCTCATTCGTACTTGGAGTTCGATACGGGATAGTATAGTAGTAGATAAACTAACATTCCTGCCAGCATCATGGCAATAGTGCACATAGTGGCCACCGATCCACAAAAGTTCACCACCTCCATGCTTTGCTCATAGAACCTATAACTCAAAAACAAAAGAAAACATGTAATAAAAAAACGACGGATCTTTGTGCCCTCCTCCCCCCCCCCAACTATGTGAACTATGTGGTAATTCATTCGAATTTATCGGTTGTCTATTCTGGTGATTTTGATACAAGTGACTATCTGTAGAGGTTTTTATAGTTTGGTAATTGTTGTTATTGTTATTATTGTTATTGTTCTCTTCGAGATCAACTATTGTATTGACTGCATGTGATGAGAAAAATGTTCCGTCATCAAGCAGGGTGGAATTAAAATCTGTTTCCGTGGTTTCATTCATTTTATTATCTGGTGGTTTGTTATGTACTGTTGTATCCATATTTTCTGATGGCGAAGCTTCCAGGGAAGTATTTGTGTTCTCGGGAATATTTGTACAAGTG
The DNA here is from genome assembly GCF_964194025.1 of Convolutriloba macropyga. Taxonomy (NCBI): domain Eukaryota; kingdom Metazoa; phylum Xenacoelomorpha; order Acoela; family Convolutidae; genus Convolutriloba; species Convolutriloba macropyga. The sequence continues at coordinate 6,140,437 of NC_134470.1, forward strand.
AACGGACGTGTTTCTGCGTTGTAGTTTGTAATTTCTATATTTTTGCGATTCAATGATATTTTCTGTATAGTTTCTGAAAGTATTTCTGTGATGTTTACAAAATTTTGTCGAAATCGATTTTTATCATAAATACATTGTAGTGTTTCTGGTAATTTAGGTATTATGTGTGGATATGCCTCAGCAATTTGTTGATTAGCTGTGAAAATGTGTCTTACTAGGCTTTTCCAGAATCTATGTATATACCAAGATAAAAGTGTGAGAGAATCAAGGAGGTCTTCTTCTGATAAATCTGCATCTGTTGCAGGGGTAATATATATTTCAAGGAGTTTGTTAAATCCTTCTATCTCTTGGCGAGCGATTTTATGAACGCTTTTTTTACGGGATTGTGATGCATTTGTGTTTAACGCCGGTGCAAGGCGTTTTAAAAACTCAAATGAAGCTTTTCTGAATAATGCCTCTCTTTCTAGAGGTTGTATTTCTGAGTATATTCCGTTAAGGAATTCAAAGAGTGTATCAGATAGTGGACTAAATAATGAATCGTATATTAAAGTGGTATTTTTATTTGTGAGTGGGTCGTAAATAAATAAAATTGAGCCTTCTGTGAGTTGTGCTCCGTGAATTTCTATCAAATTGAGAGAAAGGCGGTTCGTGAAACCTGTGATGCCTTCTCTGGTAAAGAAAGAAATGGTTGTTGTTCTAGTGCGAAATAGTGTGTTTTCAGTTGTTCTGCTGTGTTTAATAATATATTTAATTCATCTTGGTGTTGGTAGTGTCTGACTTCAAAGGGTGAGATTTCTGGTAATAAGCGTCGGTTCTGTTGTGTAAGAACTCCGAGTTGTAATTCTTCAGAGTGTGTCTGATAATTAGAGGAAGATTGTTCAGTGTGTTGGTCCATGATTGGTATTATTTTAATTTGAGGATTTTAGTCCTAGTTTTTGTGGGATGGTGTTTCCCTTTTTCTTATACTTTAGATAAAGAAGAATTAAGTAACTATTAAGTCTAATTCTAGGTTTTTTTCGGAGTAGAAAGAAGGGTGTTTTATGTGAGTAATTTTTACGGTTAGAGTTTGTTAACTCACTGGTCGCACCAGTTAAGGCAGACCCGATGTGGGCTCCTTTTACAGCCTTAAAGTATAAAGAGCTAAGGCTACTTATTTCTGCGCTCGAAGTAGACTTACCTATTTCTCTAAGACTAACCGACTCTGTAAAACACGAGAGGTGTTTAATGTTTATTACGGTGATTAATACAAGTAGCACCGGAGTCAAAGGTATACACATGGTGTATCTAACTAAACTAATAGACTGACTATAGCAAGTTCAGTTCTCTCTATTTAAAAGAGAATAGTGTCTTCTCAGTCTCTGATTGGCTGAAGGTGTACGTTCAGTATTCCTACTGCTACAAGACCTGTGCAACTCGGCATCCAAAATAGATGCTCTTTGCAAAGAAAGTCAAGGCAGTCACCGCAACTCATTTCCCACTATCTTACAATTTTTCGTCGGTATCGTCGTTTTTCTTCGATATAAACATAAGTAAGGCAATTTCTTACGTTTGAAACCGAATTTACCGAATCTGTCTAAACCGAACATACCGAAGCTTTCTTACGTTCCAGACCGAACATACCGACAACTTCTTACATTTGAAACCGAACATACCGATTAAAACGAACATACCGAACATTTCTTGCGTCGTTCTTGTTCGGTCTTCTCAACTAAGGTATGCTATTATTAATTTATCTCGATTTTGAAAAACAAAGGTCCAATAGTGTGAACTGATGGTACAGTTGTATAACTCCCCCGCCCGCCCCGTATATAAAAACTTTATGATTTAGGTCATAATGGGAACGGTCGCCAGATCAATTTTTGACGTTTTTCCGACCTATTTATGATGTTTTCCCCGGCATTTTGACGTTTTTTTTTTGGCAATTTTTGATGTTTTTCCGGCCATTTTTATCATTTTTCGGACCAAGTTTTGGCGTTTCTCGGATCTACTGTTGACGTTTTTCGAACCCGTTTTTTGGACATTTTTCCGGTTATTTTTGACGTTTTTTGGCTAATTTTAACGTTTTTTTGCGGATTTGATGCCAGTCTGGCAAGTAAAAGTCATCATTGCGCAAGTATGACAGTTGTAAAATCAGTATGAATGCACGTCTGGTCTGCAAAAAATTGACATAAATCAGTGCATGAGTCACTATTGATAACGAATTGCATTTAGACGTGCCCACTGAAATAATATTTATCGTCTGCAGTTTTACATTTTTTCCATTAATTTATAAGTCTATTTACAAATTAGCTCATAGGTTGCAAACAGTTTATAAAATAATCCAAAAAGTTGCAAATTTGTTACAAATTAATGCAAGAATTACGCAACTTTTTATAAACAAGTTATAAATATAATGCATCTTTTTGCCAAATTTTTATAAATTATTTATAAGTTTTTATAATATATGGATTAAATTTTGACTGGGGCTGATTCGTTTTTGGAGTTCGATACGGGATAGTATAGTAGTAGATAAACTAACAGTCCTGCCAGCATCATGGCAATAGTGCACAGTGTGGCCACCGATCCACAAAAGTTCACCATCTCCATGCTTTGCTCATAGAACCTATAACTCAAAAACAAAAGAAAACATGTAAAAAAACGACGGATCTTTGTGCCCTCCCCCCCCTCCCCCCAGTACGATATGTCCACCCCAGTTACACAGCACGTTCCATTACATAGTAAATTAGTATGTAAAGATATTGGACGTGCGTCTGGGTGGTGCAAATAATATGCGCCCACTAAGCTGGGGGGGGGGGCACAAACGGAAAAGATCCAAAACGACAATAGCAGTTTCGTATCTTAGTCTCACATTTGTTGTTCGTCGTCGAATGATATCCCATTAATGAAAGTCTACAGTACTGAGACTTCTATGTCGTATATCAGTTCTGCTGGTTTACTGGTTAATAAAAGTTGCTTTCATAAAATCATACAACTGTCAAGTCTTGATATGCGGCCATTTTACTGTTAATCTTTTGCAAAAAACTGTACACTACAGCCAAGTTCCGGACATTTTTTTTGCAAACTAACAGTTATTTGCATGAATATTGAATAATTTTGCTATAAAAAAATAGAGTTTGATTAGTATTTTCAAAATTTCAGTACTCACTGCCTCCTGTATAAGAAAATTTTCTTTTTCCTCTCTATTTAAGCATGATTCTTAATCAACCCTTCAAATAATAGCATCGTTAGCTATAACTTATATAATATATCTTGATAGCGCCTCATGATTGAAAACCTGAAACAATGTCTGCTTTAGCAATAGACTATGTTTTTCTTGCGACACTTTGTCCGCTACAATTGCAATAAGATGAAGAATAGCGAGACAGGAGTGGCGCAAAAAGATTGTCAAAACAATTTCACGGTATTTTCCATTTTTGCCCCCCCCCGCTTAGTGAGTGCATATTATTTGCACCCCCAGACGCACGTACCATATTTTTACCTGATGATTTACTATGCAAAGGCACCCCAGGTTGAGGTGCCATCCGGAAGTGACCCCTGATCAGACCGTGCCAGACGAAAGTTACCTCTGATCAGACCCTCCCAGACCAAAGGAACCTCTGATCAGACTAAAGTGCGCTCGAAACACCGTGTGCGCTCAAAGTGCGCTCGAAACTGTCTCTGATCAGACCTTACCAGACCGAAAGGACCTCTGATCAGACCAAAATCAGACCATTGTCCAGACGATTGTGCAACCATGGCCCAGACCAAACCCAGACCATCGTCCAGACGATTGTGCGCTCAAAATCACTTCTGATCAGACTATTGTGCGCTCAAAAGTTACTCCTGATCAGACTATTGTGCGCTCGAAATCACCTAACAGCACGAATTTTGTTATAATACATTCATTTCATAAAAATTGATGTTTGCTTTATCAAATTCATCTAAAGAAAAGACAATTTTAAAAGTCTTATTGCTAAAGAAAAGAAAACCGAACTGCTGAGAAAAAAAATATTCAGTATCAATTAGTGCATATTTCGAAATCCGTGGATGATTTTAGACAGCTTTCCATATAAAACATCGTATTCTACAGTTAAACAAAGTTTCGTTGTAAGGAGACTGGCATGTTCTATCAGCTGGACCCCTTTCGTTCTGATCAAAGACATCATACTCTAGATGTGTCTGTGGTCAGAAGGCTGCTTTTTGTTGCCGCTTGGCAGAGCTAACATCGCTCCGTAAAATACAACAAAAAAAATCAAAAACAAAAATTCCCTCTCGAAATGGTCTCTGATCAGACTAATGTGCGCTTGAATCCGCCTCTGATCATACCATTTCCATCCTGAAGTGACCTCTGATCATACCATACCCAGACCGAAGTGACCTCTGATCATACCATACCCAGACCGAAGTGACCTCTGATCATACCATCCCCAGACCGAAGTGACCTCTGATCATACCATCCCCAGACAGAAGTGACCTCTGATCATACCATCCCCAGACCGAAGTGACCTCTGATCATACTATTGTGCGCTCGAACCAAATCCCAGACCCTGTAATTTTGGTCTGAAAACACACCGTGTGCGTTGGACTTGGTCTGATCATAGGTCACTTCCGGATGGCACCTCAACCTGGGACCTGCTCTGTAACTTGAGGGGGGGGGGGGACATAACGTACTGAGGGCACAAACGAAAAAGGGCACAAATGAAATCCCAATTTCATTATGTTGTTATGCAATTTTCAATGAGCAATTTATGAAACTGTTGTAAAATTGCAATGAGACTTGATTGAAAGTATTACCACACGGTGGTGATCGCCCTCTCGAAGATACTCAACAATACGGCGACGCCTTGTTGTTTGATAAGATCCCGATGGAGATCCACGAGAGATCCGTTCTTATAAGAGCATCATTGCTGGGCAGTTATAATATCTGTCCTAATCCCCAAATCTCATCTCCGTGTTATTAATATTGGTGGCATGATGGTCGAGATGTAATGTGTGTGATTCATACGCGAACGAATGAGAGTTCAATCCCCTGCCTGCGTGAAATGTCTCTATGAGGATGAGCTCAAATTTAACCATTGATTCAGCTTGACCATAGCCTGACCAATGTTGGCTGCAATGATGCTACTATGCGAAAGTTTCAGAGGCAAAAAAGTGGCCAAAATCACTAAAAAAAAGCAATGCTGCGCATGAAAATATACAGTATGAAATATGGGGAATAATGAGACAAAGGGCAGCAGAGAACAGAACACTGTGGCCTAATACTGTTACGCTACGATTACGCAGAAACCACAAATAAAATTGGTTTTTGTTAGATAATTTTTCCCAAGTATACCCGCCGTTGTTACACAGCTGACTATCATTTTGTTTGCGTTAAAATTGCGACTTGGTTAGAGAACAACAGAAACTTGTAGCAGCAAAAAACTAGACCAGCAAAAATTCGTAGCTCGTTTCAACACATCTACATTAAAATTACATATACGCGTTCTCGAAGTGTCGTAAATACAATGTCTTAAAAGTTATAAAAGTTTCTGAATTGAGGGTAATTTGTCAAAAAATGTCACGAATGATCTTCAAATTTTCACGACTAAGGAGAATGGGTCTTTTTATTATCTTTTCATCTTATGAATGATGAAATATTATCTCGTTCGTATTATCATTTCATATGAATGATAAGACTACCGTGTTGTCTGCTTAGTTTTTGTCACCATGCGTCAATTTTAATGCCACATCTGCGCCAGAACCACACCTCCAGCGACTTTTTGCAGCTTTTACTTCTGTCGTGACCGCTTTAGTACATAGTTGTGCTTAAAATTAAACTCCATTACGATGCAGAGGTATACCCAAATCGTCACGGGCAGATATGCCCGATGCTTGTATCTCGTGTTCGTTTTTACTATGTTAATACAATGAAAGTGGAACAATATTGCGGAAAATAGCTAATTTAGCAAAAACCGGCAAAATGGAAGGGAATATATAGTATCACGTGTTCGCATCCCGTGTTAATATGTATATTAATACAATGGCGGAACCCCTTTTGCGAAAAGTAAGATACAAAGGATGTCCCCTAATTTCGTTCATTGTATCTATTTAATTTTCGAGCCAATTTCACTAAGGTAGAAATTTTGGGGTATACCTCTGCATCGTAAAGTCATTTTCAGTCAATTTTGCAACTTTTAATTCTTTCACCAAATATACATCAAATCAAATTCCGCCGGCACTTACTTGTCTACCAGGATCATATGAGAAGTTTTTGATCCCAAAAGTGTCAGATTTTATAATATTCTGAAATCACGCCCAATGCCGTGAAAAACGATTACCAATAACTTCAAGTCCGGACAGCTTTTTTTGACAATTGCCCAATGTCAACAGGGTTGTGATTGATACAAAAAAATTGAGGGACAAATAATGGTCCCAAAACGTCGGGAGTAAAGCCCCCATTAGGATTAAATACTAAACACATTGTCAAATATGAACGTGATTGAAAATCTTTCAAAGCAAAATGTTCATCTAACTTTTGGCACAATACGTTGATTTTGTTCGCAAAGATAAAAAGAACAAGGACAGTAAGCAAACTTAACCATAATAAACTTCAACCGTAACAAAAGAAGCCTTTTTAATTTCAGCTATGCCAAATACATAGAGATTCCTTCCACATGAGCCTCCATTACCCGGGTTGAGGTTTGAAAGTGAATTTTCGTAAGAAATGCAGTGAAATGCGGTGAAAAAAAATTTTCACCGCGTAATTCTTACATCTTTTTGCGGTGAATGCGGTGAATCGCGGTGAAATATTTATCTTCACCGCGTTCTCAGTATTCCTATAAAAATAAGCTTCCTTGCACGGGTTTGAACCTTTTACCTCCCTCATGCCCTCAACTTCTCAGTCCACTGCGCCAACTGTCTCATAATTTTTTGGTATTTCTTGTGAATTTAAATCAGATTCAGTAAACGTTAGAAAGCCAATGCGGTGAATTTTTGTAAGGAAAGAGGTGAATTTCGCGGTGAATTTTTGTAAGGAATACGGTGAAATGCGGTGAATTATTTTTTTTCACCGCGTTCACCGCAATCACCGCATTTCTTACATTAATTTACCACAAAAGTTGATGCGGTGAATTTTGGTAAGAAATGCGGTGAATTTCGCGGTGAATTTTTGTAAGAAATTTGTTGAAATATTTTTTTTTCACCGCAATCACCACATTTCTTACAAAAATTCACCGCATTTATTATTTTTTCCGTATTTTACAAAAAAATCGTTTCTTTTTTGCTGAGTTATATTCGCTGGAGCCTATTTGCTTAAAAGATTCGACAATCAGTTTTCCGTATGTTGCATTAAGACCATTTTAAGAATATTAACATCGTTAGCATAGTTTGGAACATAGTTTGAAATTTACTTGAACTCTGGAGTTAGTAATTTCTTTTGAAAAAAGGTCAACTGCAAAAGGCCTGAGGTTATTTGAATATCTGCTCTAACATATATAGAGACTCAGTTTGTAAAATTTTAGATTTGTTTTGCTAACAATTCAGAACGAGTCAAAAGTGAGTTTTTTTGGTGCTAGCAAAAATGGTGACCATTTGAAAAAGGTTGTTCATTAAAATTTTATTGTAAAAGAAGTAGCAAAAAACGATGACTTTTTACAAATTCTCTTAAGGGGCATGAAGTTGTCTTAGACAACTAAAATTTTTCAATCGTATCCACTCACTTTGTTGTTAATTGAAAAACAATCCATATGAACATGTGTGACAGTTTGCAGTGGCAACTGATCTCTTTTAATTAAATTTGTAATTTTTACTCAGTTAAGGATCAAAACGTTTTTCAGACCAATTTTCTACTAACTTTTAAATGAGTAAATAACTTATCTCTTAAATAGTTGTCTTAACTTACATGGCCAAATTGTGACTGAAAACCTCTCATGTCTCAGCTATAATTTTTTTTGAGAAAAACTAACTTGATCCAATTCCACATGTGTAATTACCTTATTTACAAAATACGAGTTGCTGTATAGCTAGTTGATAGATAATAAATATAGCATGTGTGACTTAAAATTAATTTTTTTGCCTTCTGATCAGTGCGGACTTTCCTTAACCAAAACGTTCATTTCCTTGGAGTGTTACTGATCAAGATTTAAATTCGTTCCGAGAAAAGCCAATAAATGAAAACAAATAGCTAAAATTCAGAGGGCAAGTAAGTAAGGGCAAAATTTAGACACATGTTAGTCATAAAAAGTTTTTTTTCGTACGTGTCTTCAGTGCACTTTTTTGGGACTTAAGAGTAGGTAAGAACAAAAGTTAGAACAATCTTAGTGCCCAGAAATGAGGGCGCTAGCACCCGAATGCCGGACACGAGGAGCGAGGAGGTCTAAGATTTTGTTCTAACGTACTTAGAGAACGAAATGTTACGAAAATGTTTAATTTTATTTGAAAGTTGATTTAAGAGTAAAATTTCGCTGTTTAGTAGATGAAAAGATTTCTTCTTAAGAGGAGTTAAAATAAACCAAACTTCTCCGTCTCCAATAACGAAGCATCTGATTTTTTTAGGAGTTCGATTCAAGTGTCAAAAGTTAGATTGAAAGATCGAACTTAGCCTTAAACAAGTGAAAAACTGTTTTTTGTCCAGAATTTTGTTCCTAATGGGATACTAAGTTTAGGACGAGAAAATTAGATTTTTACTTCATTAAGTCTTTCATCAAATCAATCTTTCAAACTAATTGACCGATGAAGTTGTACCTTGGGTTTTCTAATCACAAAGTGATTGTGATTTGAAATTATTTCCCTAGAGGTTTTGCATTTGTTATGTATCAGCGTTTTCATGCCCAGAATGGGGTGGGGGTTGGAAACAGAACGGATCCGCGGTTTTAGTGAATCGATTCTTTTTTATTAGTTTTAGTATTGAAAACATTGAACGTGAAGTTAAAGCAAGAATCCAATATCAAAGAGCCTCTATATAATCTCGCTTTTTGTAAAAAAAAATAACATTTTTAGCTCTAGAATTCGCATATTATAAATCATTTCATAATTTTACATGACTACCACCATGTATGTCATTATATCACCGGATTTAATATCTTTCGACCCCCAGTTTTTTTTTCTTTGTTACACATTATGAGTTGTAATTTAGCGACTGCACGTCCAGCTGTGGATGTGAAAGTTGCATGCCCAACAATACAAGAAATTACACCGAGGCTTTTTTCTCTTCTCTCAATTATAGCTCGTGCAAAAACTGATTGGTCTATTAAGTTGCGTAAAACGTAAATCGAAAAAACCGTTAACGTTTTTTTTGTCGGAATACGGCGTCCACCTATAAAAACATTTGCATAGTCTGGTCACGACCAAAAAACCATTGTCAGTGCAAAAACAAAAACTGATGAATGAATTTTCATTAAGAGGTGGATTGAGGAAAGAGTTACGGTCAATAGGAGTTTGTATTTTTTTTGGGGGGGGGGTTTCACCCAGAGTGAGCTTCAGAGAATCAGCACAATCATTGCAATTTAATTTTGAACGCAAACAAAACTGATCAAAGTACTGATATTGTTATTTTGAGTACTTACATTTCTCAGACACCAGTAACAGTAACAAATTATCAGAACGAATGGATAATAAAGAGACAGACTTTCATAATTTCAAACGATTTCAATATAGTTATGAAAATAATTAATGGCTTCTAGTCATATCGACATATTTAGTTCAGTTTGCTATGTCAGAACGAAGCTCAGATTATATTAGCAGAACGTAATAAAACATCATCATAATGGTTTGTATGATAGAAGAGTACAGTTCGCGATTACAGTATGATAAAAAAATTGAATGCGTACTAAATCGCGTCAGTCACTGCACTAAAAAACAAGTATTCAGATTATTCACACATAATTTTTCAACGCAAAATTTACAGCATGGCATCAAAACAATTATATTCTCTTGTGTTGGTTAAAAAAACTGCAAGCGTTTTTCAACTGGACAATTTTAGTGTGATTTTTTAATAAAGAACTGCGTAAATAGTAGTTATATATATTCAGTTTAACTCATGGATGCTACACTTGTTGAACATTATTTTAAATTGCTCATTTAATACCAGGTTGAAGATGTAGATCAAAGTGAACTATGATCAACCTCAAATCGAAATGGTTGTTTGTGACAAAATTGCCCAATCTCCATAACAGTGTTCTGTGTGCGCTTTCGTCCATACAATTGTCTGGACAAGGAATTATCAGCGGTTATTTTGGCCTGAAGAAGGACTAATTAGAGGTCATTTTGGTCTGAAAGTCTAGTCTGATCAGAACACTGATCAGAGTTGATATCGAGTGCAGAATTGAAATGCCATATTTTTTCACTACATGGGCAAAATTCAGTACGATTAAGAAAGAAATCAGCTAGATAGACGATAGACTGCTATGATGATTTGAGTGTTAATGTATTCAAAGATTATTTACAATGATTTAATCAAACAATTACCCGGTCATATATTTTTCCAGGCTGTCAAATTTCATCCACGATCATTTTTGTTTGAGTTCCGTTCACTCGAATAAAAACATAGGCGCCAAACAGATCATTTTTTTGTGTTAAAGGCGCATGAATCTCTCCACTGTTGTACAAAATGTGTCTGGTAAAAGTGCCAGTAATGAAAATTTTTTGTTCTAAACTAGTTCAAAAAATTTCGCGCCGTGTTATCTGAATGATCAACATAGTTTTTGAGCGATAACCATGAGGCTATACCTGTGATTATTATTATTATTATAGTTCAAACGAATATTTGAAAAAATCGGGCAGTTTCAAATAAGGCGTTTTTATTGCTGTGAATTAGTAGAATAGATTTTTTGACAATATATTGAAAAGGTTGATTTCAGCTAAGTTTTACAGAACAATAACGATATGAATAGTTGCGAATAAAAGCCAAGAGAAAATTTTTTAGTTGTTAGCAATGTATATTTGAAATCTGCATGCAAATTTTCAATTTCTACTCTAAAGAAATTTGAGTTTGGTTCCATTCGTTGAAACAAAGTTATATCCGGATTTTCTCAACAAATACTAAATATTTATAAATTTTTTGATGTCAGAAAGAGGATTATAAGATTTTGATGATCCCGAACATAGTAGAACACTGTTATACAATTATACAACTGTGTGAATATATCAAAAATGATGTTAACTTTGCAAGTGATGCTAGGAATTGAACATAAAAAAGAACAAGAGGTCCGGTAATGTGAAATCGCTCCTAAGGTTCCGACATCGCTCATCCACAATTTTGGCATAATTCTCTACCAAATGAGGAACAGACAGAAAATCACCAAAAATTCAAGTACCATTCAAAAAATTGGTGTATGAACAAAAAAAAAGCCTCCAAATCAAATAACTCACTGGAGTCAAAAATGACGTACTAGATTTAAAAGATCTGCAAGCCAAGACTAATAGCAGAATCAAACGACAACAACAAACAGTAATTACATCAAAAACTTTATGATCATTTAAAAAGAGAACTTGAACAACAAAGTTAATATAGCGTCAGACAAAACAAAAACCAAAAAAATTGTACTTCACTAGAAAAGATATGGGACCAGTCCATAATAGGGCTTGGTAACAATTAGACAAAAAAGTACAAAAACGCTAAATTTAAAAAAAATAGTTCATGTTTTATTAAAAACAATTATCTTCAAAGCAATTAAAACCATTATGAATCAACTGAAAACATCCCACAGGTTTACGATCATGTATGTTTTTCTATGAGGGCGTTAAGACCTGTCATCATTGTGTTTTTATGCAGTTATAAAAAGCACAACAAATTGTTGACAACAAACAAAATTCAATTAAAATTTGCCAGAAAACGCTGTCGAAGAGGAAAAACTATATTTTGTCCAAGAAAAGAGGTTCAGTTAAGCCTTCTTCGAACACCACTAATGTGTTATGTGACCTCTTTTCAATGAGACTGTGTAAGAAGAAGAAGACAAAAGAAAAAACTGCAAAATTAAGTAAAACTTTTGCATTTTTTGAAAAAACATAATTTCCAAGTTCATGAAAGCCATTAGCTCCAAAAAGAAAAATCTAAAAAGGTTTGTCTATTTGTTCAAAAGAAGCCCATGAAACCTTTAATTATCCAGAATACATCGAAACTCTACAAAAAGAATGTCAAATATGACAGAAAGCAAAAATTAATTTACTTTTTTTTGTGATGAACTCGTGCCGCAGCCAGTAAAGCCATAACGAATTCTTTTAAAAAATTATATTTCATGACAAAAAATCCTTGCGAATCTTTCTTTTGAAGCCAAAAATGTCATATATGAACTGTAATTATTGATTCTAAGAAAAAAAAGACAATAAAGGAAAAATTGCGAAGTTAAAAGGTGCTTTTTAAAAAAAGTTGTTTTCAAAGTCATGAAAGATATTGACTAAAATTAGAATATAGTTGGAAAACTTGATTGAGCTTTTCAAACCTAAATAAATTTTTCCTGTATGATTGCTTTTTTTGCGTTCTGAAAAACTAACTGATAATCCAGAAATTGTTCAACCTAACATGGGCTTGATAAAGTGAAAAAAGTGCCAGAATACAAATGAACACATTTTATTTCTTACTGCAGGCTGTAAAATTTTCAATAGAAAACAAGGGCGACATAACTTTCTTTGAGTTAAGAAATTTAAAAAAATGGCATAAAAAATCCTGACGTACAATTCAAAGAATTGTTATTGACTATAATTAGAATATTGGCTCATTTACTCCTCCATAAAAAGTTAATGAGACTTGAAATTTCATACGACTAAAATGACAAAGTAAAAACGACAGTTAAAGACAAATTTAAAAAAAAAATGCAATTAACTTCTTTGAGAAAGTAGTGTCAAAGTCGTTAATGCCCTAATCTATATGTTCAAAGATTTTGATTTGTTTGACTATATTTGTTTTTGAACGCCAATGATGCAATATGTGAACTGTAAATAGTGTGATAACGTGAAAAAAACCCGAAAATCTGAAAAATGGAGAACTGCCTAAAATTAAAAAAAATATATAAACTTAATAGCATCAAAGCCCTATAACCATAACTTAAAGCATAAATTCGCATTGAAAAATAATATTTTTATCAGTAGGAAGAAGAAGTATTCTCTCTTTGCTGACACTAAGCCAGATGTTGACAAAAATAAGAAAAAATAAAGGCAAAAATCAATAAGCGATTATTTATTCACAAATCAAATAATTCTAGAAGTCAAAACGGCTATAAGTTTTCAAGTTAAAAACCAAAATAAAATAATTGGCAGCTGATTAGAAAGCCAACTTGACCTATCAGCAGTGAGCGTTGATTTGAAAGGTTGTGTTCTTTAAATGATAAACAAAGATAAAATTTTTTACAAAAAGAACGACTGATAACAATTCGTTTTTTTTGAATTCTAATTTTGCATGATTTGTCCAAAAAAGTTTTCAAACATTATAGATATAGATAACTTGTTAGTTAAAGAATCAAAAATAAATGCAGCTTTTTTGACAATCAACGAGTAAGGTTAGCAAAAGGAAACGGCAAAATTTTAATTAGAGAGAGTGATCTCAAAGAAAGTGGAAATAGGACTAGCCCCTACTTCCAAGTGGAAGTAGGACTAGCCCCTACTTTCAAGAGTTTAAACAGATTGTGTTAGAGGTTTTTGGGTGTGAACTTCGGGCAAATTTAATCAAAGTTGACTGAAGAAGCTTATTTCGTTCTATTTTTGATGAAAAGGGCTGAATTTTGAAGTATCCAGCCAAAATTTTTCGTCAAAAAAATAAACCAAAATGGTCAACAAAACTGTTTTGTCTCAAAAATGAAAATCAACAGTAAAATTTTTAACAATTTTTTCACATTTAAGCAAAATCTGAAAGTATCTAATACCGCAAGTAAATGAATTAGAACGTCAAAAAGAAGCATAAAAGTTTCCAAACTCCAGGCACGTAAATTGCGTTATGAATAGTTGGAAAACTTGATTGAGCTTTTCAAACCTAAATAAATTTTTCCTGTATGGTTGCTATTTTTGCGTTCTGAAAAACTAACTGATAATCCAGAAATTGTTCAACCTAACATGGGCTTGATAAAGTGAAAAAAGTGCCAGAATACAAATGAACACATTTTATTTCTTACTGCAGGCTGTAAAATTTTCAATAGAAAACAAGGGCGACATAACTTGCTTTGAGTTAAGAAATTGAAAAAAATGGCAGAAAAAATCCTGACGTACAATTCAAAGAATTGTTATTGACTATAATTAGAATATTGGCTCATTTACTCCTCCATAAAAAGTTAATGAGACTTGAAATTTCATACGACAAAAATCAGTAAGCGATTATTTATTCACAAATCAAATAATTCTAGAAGTCAAAACGGCTATAAGCTTTCAAGTTAAAAACCAAAATAAAACAATTGGCAGCTGATTAGAAAGCCAACTTGACCTATCAGCAGTGAGCGTTGATTTGAAAGGTTGTGTTCTTTAAATGATATACAAAGATAAATTTTTTTACAAAAAGAACGATTGATAACAGTTCGATTTTTTAGGACTCTAATTGTGCATGATTGGTCCAAAAACGTTTTCAAACATCATAGATATAGATAACTTATTAGTTAAAGAATCAAAAATAAATGCAGCTTTTTTGACAATCAACGAGTAAGGTTAGCAAAAGGACACGGCAAAATTTTAATTAGAGAGAGTGATCTCTAAGAAAGTGGAAGTAGTACTAGCCCCTACTTCCAAGTGGAAGTAGGACTAGCCCCTACTTTTAAGAGTTTAAACAGATTGTGTTAGAGGTTTTTGGGTGTGAACTTCGGGCAAATTTAATCAAAGTGGACTGAAGAAGCTTATTTTGTTCTATTTTTGATGAAAAGGGCTGAATATTGAAGTATCCAGCCAAAAATTTTCGCCAAAAAAATAAACCAAAATAGTCAACAAAACTGTTTTGTCTCAAAAATGAAAATCAACAGTAATATTTTTAACAATTTTTTCACATTTAAGCAAAATCTGAAAGTATCTAATACCGCAAGTAAATGAATTAGAACGTCGAAAAGAAGCATAAAAGTTTCCAAACTCCAGGCACGTAAAATTGCGTTATGAATAGTTGGAAAACTTGATTGAGCTTTTCAAACCTAAATAAATTTTTCCTGTATGATTGCTTTTTTGCGTTCTGAAAAACTAACTGATAATCCAGAAATTGTTCAACCTAACATGGGCTTGATAAAGTGAAGAAAGTGCCAGAATACAAACGAACACTTTTTATTTCTTACTGCAGGCTGTAAAATTTTCAATAGAAAACAAGGGCGAAATAACTTGCTTTGAGTCAAGAAATTAAAAAAAATGGCAGAAAAAATCCTGACGTACAATTCAAATAATTGTTATTGACTATAATTAGAATATTGGCTCATTTACTCCTCCATAAAAAGTTAATGAGACTTGAAATTTCATACGACAAAAATCAGTAAGCGATTATTTATTCACAAATCAAATAATTCTAGAAGTCAAAACGGCTATAAGCTTTCAAGTTAAAAACCAAAATAAAATAATTGGCAGCTGATTAGAAAGCCAACTTGACCTATCAGCAGTGAGCGTTGATTTGAAAGTTTGTGTTCTTTAAATGATATACAAAGATAAATTTTTAAACAAAAAGAACGATTGATAACTGTTCGATTTTTTAGGACTCTAATTGTGCATGATTGGTCCAAAAACGTTTTCAAACATCATAGATATAGATAACTTGTTAGTTAAAGAATCAAAAATAAATGCAGCTTTTTTGACAACCAACGAGTAAGGTTAGCAAAAGGACACGGCAAAATTTTAATTAGAGAGAGTGATCTCAAAGAAAGTGGAAGTAGTACTAGCCCCTACTTCCAAGTGGAAGTAGGACTAGCCCCTACTTTTAAGAGTTTAAACAGATTGTGTTAGAGGTTTTTGGGTGTGAACTTCGGGCAAATTTAATCAAAGTGGACTGAAGAAGCTTATTTTGTTCTGTTTTTGATGAAAAGGGCTGAATATTGAAGTATCCAGCCAAAATTTTTTGCCAAAAAAATAAACCAAAATAGTCAACAAAACTGTTTTGTCTCAAAAATGAAAATCAACAGTAATATTTTTAACAATTTTTTTTACATTTATGCAAAATCTGAAAGTATCTAATACCGCAAGTAAATGAATTAGAACGTCAAAAAGAAGCATAAAAGTTTCCAAACTCCAGGCACGTAAAATTGCGTTATGAAAAGTTGGAAAACTTGATTGAGCTTTTCAAACCTAAATAAATTTTTCCTGTATGATTGCTTTTTTGCGTTCTGAAAAACTAACTGATAATCCAGAAATTGTTCAACCTAACATGGGCTTGATAAAGTGAAAAAAGTGCCAGAATACAAACGAACACATTTTATTTCTTACTGCAGGCTGTAAAATTTTCAATAGAAAACAAGGGCGAAATAACTTGCTTTGAGTCAAAAAATTAAAGAAAATGGCAGAAAAAATCCTGACGTACAATTCAAATAATTGTTATTGACTATAATTAGAATATTGTCTCATTTACTCCTCCATAAAAAGTTAATGAGACTTGAAATTTCATACGACTAAAATGACAAAGTAAAAACGACAGTTAAAGACAAGTTTAAAAAAAAACGCAATTAACTTCTTTGAGAAAGTAGTGTCAAAGTCGTTAATGCCCTAATCTATATGTTCAAAGATTTTGATTTGTTTGACTATATTTGTTTTTGAACGCCAATGATGCAATATGTGAACTGTAAATAGTGTGATAACGTGAAAAAAACCCGAAAATCTGAAAAATGGAGAACTGCCTAAAATTAAAAAAAATATATAAACTTAATAGCATCAAAGCCCTATAACCATAACTTAAAGCATAAATTCGCATTGAAAAATAATATTTTTATCAGTAGGAAGAAGAAGTATTCTCTCTTTGCTGACACTAAGCCAGATGTTGACAAAAATAAGAAAAAATAAAGGCAAAAATCAATAAGCGATTATTTATTCACAAATCAAATAATTCTAGAAGTCAAAACGGCTATAAGCTTTCAAGTTAAAAACCAAAATAAAATAATTGGCAGCTGATTAGAAAGCCAACTTGACCTATCAGCAGTGAGCGTTGATTTGAAAGGTTGTGTTCTTTAAATGATAAACAAAGATGAAATTTTTTACAAAAAGAACGACTGATAACAATTCGATTTTTTTGAATTCCAATTTTGCATGATTGGTCCAAAAAAGTTTTCAAACATTATAGATATAGATAACTTGTTAGTTAAAGAATCAAAAATAAATGCAGCTTTTTTGACAATCAACGAGTAAGGTTAGCAAAAGGAAACGGCAAAATTTTAATTAGAGAGAGTGATCTCAAAGAAAGTGGAAGTAGGACTAGCCCCTACTTCCAAGTGGAAGTAGGACTAGCCCCTACTTTTAAGAGTTTAAACAGATTGTGTTAGAGGTTTTTGGGTGTGAACTTCGGGCAAATTTAATCAAAGTGGACTGAAGAAGCTTATTTCGTTCTATTTTTGATGAAAAGGGCTGAATTTTGAAGTATCCAGCCAAAATTTTTCGCCAAAAAAATAAACCAAAATGGTCAACAAAACTGTTTTGTCTCAAAAATGAAAATCAACAGTAATATTTTTAACAATTTTTTCACATTTAAGCAAAATCTGAAAGTATCTAATACCGCAAGTAAATGAATTAGAACGTCAAAAAGAAGCATAAAAGTTTCCAAACTCCAGGCACGTAAAATTGCGTTATGAATAGTTGGAAAACTTGATTGAGCTTTTCAAACCTAAATAAATTTTTCCTGTATGATTGCTATTTTTGCGTTCTGAAAAACTAACTGATAATCCAGAAATTGTTCAACCTAACATGGGCTTGATAAAGTGAAAAAAGTGCCAGAATACAAATGAACACATTTTATTTCTTACTGCAGGCTGTAAAATTTTCAATAGAAAACAAGGGCGACATAACTTGCTTTGAGTTAAGAAATTGAAAAAAATGGCAGAAAAAATCCTGACGTACAATTCAAAGAATTGTTATTGACTATAATTAGAATATTGGCTCATTTACTCCTCCATAAAAAGTTAATGAGACTTGAAATTTCATACGACAAAAATCAGTAAGCGATTATTTATTCACAAATCAAATAATTCTAGAAGTCAAAACGGCTATAAGCTTTCAAGTTAAAAACCAAAATAAAACAATTGGCAGCTGATTAGAAAGCCAACTTGACCTATCAGCAGTGAGCGTTGATTTGAAAGGTTGTGTTCTTTAAATGATAAACAAAGATGAAATTTTTTACAAAAAGAACGACTGATAACAATTCGATTTTTTTGAATTCTAATTTTGCATGATTGGTCCAAAAAAGTTTTCAAACATTATAGATATAGATAACTTGTTAGTTAAAGAATCAAAAATAAATGCAGCTTTTTTGACAATCAACGAGTAAGGTAAGCAAAAGGAAACGGCAAAATTTTAATTAGAGAGAGTGATCTCAAAGAAAGTGGAAGTAGGACTAGCCCCTACTTCCAAGTGGAAGTAGGACTAGCCCCTACTTTTAAGAGTTTAAACAGATTGTGTTAGAGGTTTTTGGGTGTGAACTTCGGGCAAATTTAATCAAAGTGGACTGAAGAAGCTTATTTCGTTCTATTTTTGATGAAAAGGGCTGAATTTTGAAGTATCCAGCCAAAATTTTTCGCCAAAAAAATAAACCAAAATGGTCAACAAAACTGTTTTGTCTCAAAAATGAAAATCAACAGTAATATTTTTAACAATTTTTTCACATTTAAGCAAAATCTGAAAGTATCTAATACCGCAAGTAAATGAATTAGAACGTCAAAAAGAAGCATAAAAGTTTCCAAACTCCAGGCACGTAAAATTGCGTTATGAATAGTTGGAAAACTTGATTGAGCTTTTCAAACCTAAATAAATTTTTCCTGTATGATTGCTATTTTTGCGTTCTGAAAAACTAACTGATAATCCAGAAATTGTTCAACCTAACATGGGCTTGATAAAGTGAAAAAAGTGCAAGAATACAAATGAACACATTTTATTTCTTACTGCAGGCTGTAAAATTTTCAATAGAAAACAAGGGCGACATAACTTGCTTTGAGTTAAGAAATTGAAAAAAATGGCAGAAAAAATCCTGACGTACAATTCAAAGAATTGTTATTGACTATAATTAGAATATTGGCTCATTTACTCCTCCATAAAAAGTTAATGAGACTTGAAATTTCATACGACAAAAATCAGTAAGCGATTATTTATTCACAAATCAAATAATTCTAGAAGTCAAAACGGCTATAAGCTTTCAAGTTAAAAACCAAAATAAAACAATTGGCAGCTGATTAGAAAGCCAACTTGACCTATCAGCAGTGAGCGTTGATTTGAAAGTTTGTGTTCTTTAAATGATATACAAAGATAAATTTTTAAACAAAAAGAACGATTGATAACTGTTCGATTTTTTAGGACTCTAATTGTGCATGATTGGTCCAAAAACGTTTTCAAACATCATAGATATAGATAACTTGTTAGTTAAAGAATCAAAAATAAATGCAGCTTTTTTGACAATCAACGAGTAAGGTTAGCAAAAGGACACGGCAAAATTTTAATTAGAGAGAGTGATCTCAAAGAAAGTGGAAGTAGTACTAGCCCCTACTTCCAAGTGGAAGTAGGACTAGCCCCTACTTTTAAGAGTTTAAACAGATTGTGTTAGAGGTTTTTGGGTGTGAACTTCGGGCAAATTTAATCAAAGTGGACTGAAGAAGCTTATTTTGTTCTATTTTTGATGAAAAGGGCTGAATATTGAAGTATCCAGCCAAAATTTTTCGCCAAAAAAATAAACCAAAATAGTCAACAAAACTGTTTTGTCTCAAAAATGAAAATCAACAGTAATATTTTTAACAATTTTTTCACATTTAAGCAAAATCTGAAAGTATCTAATACCCCAAGTAAATGAATTAGAACGTCAAAAAGAAGCATAAAAGTTTCCAAACTCCAGGCACGTAAAATTGCGTTATGAATAGTTGGAAAACTTGATTGAGCTTTTCAAACCTAAATAAATTTTTCCTGTATGATTGCTTTTTTGCGTTCTGAAAAACTTACTGATAATCCAGAAATTGTTCAACCTAACATGGGCTTGATAAAGTGAAAAAAGTGCCAGAATACAAACGAACACATTTTATTTCTTACTGCAGGCTGTAAAATTTTCAATAGAAAACAAGGGCGAAATAACTTGCTTTGAGTCAAGAAATTAAAAAAAAATGGCAGAAAAAATCCTGACGTACAATTCAAATAATTGTTATTGACTATAATTAGAATATTGGCTCATTTACTCCTCCATAAAAAGTTAATGAGACTTGAAATTTCATACGACAAAAATCAGTGAGCGATTATTTATTCACAAATCAAATAATTCTAGAAGTCAAAACGGCTATAAGCTTTCAAGTTAAAAACCAAAATAAAACAATTGGCAGCTGATTAGAAAGCCAACTTGACCTATCAGCAGTGAGCGTTGATTTGAAAGTTTGTGTTCTTTAAATGATATACAAAGATAAATTTTTAAACAAAAAGAACGATTGATAACTGTTCGATTTTTTAGGACTCTAATTGTGCATGATTGGTCCAAAAACGTTTTCAAACATCATAGATATAGATAACTTGTTAGTTAAAGAATGAAAAATAAATGCAGCTTTTTTGATAATCAACGAGTAATGTTAGCAAAAAGAAACGGCGAAATTTTAATTAGAGAGAGTGATCTCAAACAAAGTGGAAGTCTTTAAATGATAAACAAAGATAAAATTTTTTACAGAAAGAACGACTGATAACAATTCGATTTTTTTGAATTCTAATTTTGCATGATTGGTCCAAAAAAGTTTTCAAACATTATAGATATAGATAACTTGTTAGTTAAAGAATCAAAAACAAATGCAGCTTTTTTGACAATCAAGGAGTAAGGTTAGCAAAAGGAAACGGCAAAATTTTAATTAGAGAGAGTGATCTCAAAGAAAGTGGAAGTAGGACTAGCCCCTACTTCCAAGTGGAAGTAGGACTAGCCCCTACTTTTAAGAGTTTAAACAGATTGTGTTAGAGGTTTTCGGTTGTGATCTTGGGGCAAATTTAATCAAAGTGGACTGAAGAAGCTTATTTCGTTCTATTTTTGATGAAAAGGGCTGAATTTTGAAGTATCCAGCCAAAATTTTTCGCAAAAAAAATAAACCAAAATAGTCAACAAAACTGTTTTGTCTCAAAAATGAAAATCAACAGTATTATTTTTAACAATTTTTTCACATTTAAGCAAAATCTGAAAGTATCTAGTACCGCAAGTAAATGAATTAGAACGTCAAAAAGAAGCATAAAAGTTTCCAAACTCCAGGCACGTAAAATTGCGTTATGAATAGTTGGAAAACTTGATTGAGCTTTTCAAACCTAAATAAATTTTTCCTGTATGATTGCTATTTTTGCGTTCTGAAAAACTAACTGATAATCCAGAAATTGTTCAACCTAACATGGGCTTGATAAAGTGAAAAAAGTGCCAGAATACAAATGAACACATTTTATTTCTTACTGCAGGCTGTAAAATTTTCAATAGAAAACAAGGGCGACATAACTTGCTTTGAGTTAAGAAATTAAAAAAAGTGGCAGAAAAAATCCTGACGTACAATTCAAAGAATTGTTATTGACTATAATTAGAATATTGGCTCATTTACTCCTCCACAAAAAGTTAATGAGACTTGAAATTTCATACGACAAAAATCAGTAAGCGATTTTTTATTCACAAGTCAAATAATTCTAGAAGTCAAAACGGCTATAAGCTTTCAAGTTAAAAACCAAAATAAAATAATTGGCAGCTGATTCGAAAGCCAACTTGACCTATCAGCAGTGAGCGTTGATTTGAAAGGTTGTGTTCTTTAAATGATATACAAAGATAATTTGTTTTACAAAAAGAACGATTGATAACTGTTGATGACTCTAATTGTGCGTGATTGGTCCAAAAACGTTTTCAAACATCATAGATATAGATAACTTGTTAGTTAAAGAATCAAAAATAAATGCAGCTTTTTTGATAATCAACGAGTAATGTTAGCAAAAAGAAACGGCAAAATTTTAATTAGAGAGAGTGATCTCAAAGAAAGTGGAAGTAGGACTAGCCCCTACTTCCAAGTGGAAGTAGGACTAGCCCCTACTTTTAAGAGTTTAAACAGATTGTGTTAGAGGTTTTTGGGTGTGAACTTCGGGCAAATTTATTCGGGACTGAAGAAGCTTATTTCGTTCTATTTTTGATGAAAAGGGCTGAATTTTGAAGTATCCAGCCAAAATTTTTTGCCAAAAAAATAAACCAAAATAGTCAACAAAACTGTTTTGTCTTTAAAATGAAAGTCAACAGTACTATTTTAAACAATTTTTACGTATTTAAGCAAAATTGCTCCAATTTAGGCAAAAATTCCGGAAAATGTGAATGAAACAAACGGAGATCGGACTAAAATTCACAAAAATTTAAACCGCGATAATTCGCTCTAGGAAACTAAATTCAGGAAAATCTGTTTAACCCCATATGCTACGCTGAACGGTCTTTTTAATGATACCACTAACAACTCTCTACGATGAACAGAAAAACCCATTTGAGGATATAGTTCCTCCCTACTCACGAGGGACCGGAACAATAATCTTCAAAACCAGGGTTATGCAGGTTAAAACCAGTTAAAAACAAGTTTGTATCGGACTCTGTATTGAAAGACAACCACTGGAAATTACAGGAGGATGTTTGCTTCACATGTTTTAGTACCAGCAGAAGTAGCTGATGAACTGGAACGTCACGAGAGTGTCAAGATTGGACAAGAAAAGGATGGAATTCTCAAAAACGTATTGAAAAGAGAACTTTGGAAACTGCATGCTTAGAAAGCGAAGTCAAAAACAGAATCGGAAAAAAACGATTTGAGAACTTCGTGTATAGCTTTTGGTTGTTTTTATCATTTTTCCACCATTTTTGTAAAATAATTGTTGAAGGGACTCCAGAGTCTGTATATTTTGAGTCCTTTTAAACCAATTTTTGCTGCAATTGAGTTTTAAATGTCCTTGAGTTTTCAACTTCAGTCGAATAACGCGTATCTAAAAGTATTCTCTTTTCCAATTTTTTCAATTCTGAATAGGACAACAAACTGCAGCTTTTTTCGGAATATTTTTTGTCTGTGCATGTTAAACGATGAATTGGTGTTTCTACGATCCGGAATGAACAAAAAATCTGAAAGTATCTAATGCCGCAAGTAAATGAATTAGAACGTCAATAGGGAAGCATAAAAAAGTTCCAAACTCCAGGCACGTAAAATTGCGTTATGAATAGTTGGAAAACTTGATTGAACTTTTTCAAACCTAAATAAATTTTTCCTGCATGATTGGTATTTTTGCGTTCTGAAAAACTTACTGATAATCCAGAGCAACCTAACATGGCCTTGTTAAAGTGAAAAAAGTGCCAGAATACAAATGAACACATTTTATTTCTTACTGCAGGCTGTAAAATTTTAAATAGAAAACAAGGGCGACATAACTGGCTTTGAGTTAAAAAATTAAAAAATATAGCATAAAAGTCCTGACGTACAATTCAAAGAAGTCTTATTGAATAAACAAAAAGTAGAGCTAGAACGGTCTCTGAGTGAATTGGGAAAACCATTTCTCAAAAATCAGATCAAAAATTTAAAAAAGAAAACTAAAATTCAATGTCAAAATGCCGCATGTGAACAAAGAAACCACTGGCGAGAAATGGAAATTTGGTTCAAACAAAAAAGCAGGCCTAGAATGAGCTAAGAATGGACCGGGAAACCATTTAGAAAAAAACTCCGATCTACAAATAAAAAAAACAGTAAAAATTAAAGTGAAATTACCGCATGTGAACAAAAAACCGAGAAAGCGAATTTTCGTTCAAACCCCGTTTTTCTCACTCTATTTTTTGAAATTAGAGCAAAAGAAATTTCATGCCGCAAAACCAATCGCTTTTTCGCTCCATTTCCTTTTTCGACGTGACCAAATTCACTACTCCAATTTCATTTCAAAAATCATGAAAATGTGCGAACAGGTCTTTAAAAAATACAGCGCCCCATTACAATTCAATTTCTTTGAATTGTAAAAAAATGAATTAACAGCTGAACATTCGTCTGCTGAGTAGGTTGTATTAAGATCTGTTTGACTCATCCAAACTGTGATTAAGTAGAAAAGTTCCGAAACCCTTCAGAATTATTTTTAGCTAAAATGAATCTTTCAATTGTCATCAAATATTTCAGCAAAATCGTTTTGGACATTAAAAGCCTGATTGAAATTTGCTATCTAAAGAGGTGGGCCAAAAAACTATGGTGGCTTGAACAGAAGACAATTATGCAGAGACAATACGATTTTTTAAGAAAAAGTGAATTCGACAACCAATAATTACTCGTGTAGAGTTAATAAGAAATACTTTAAAAATGAATATTTTTCTCACTAAGAAAACTAAAATTTTGTTATTGGAATCTCCATTCAGTGTTATAATTTTTAGTTAATGTCTGCAATTTAATTTTTTATTGAAATATTTGTGTGAAACTTTCAATTAATAATAATATTATATTGTTTCCAGATGTCAATAGAAAAAAATATCCTAATTATGTATATTTACATCGAGACAAAATCAATATCACATCACTCTGGGAGACCGCTATTAACACATGAAGGCCTGTTTTCAAGGGTCCCAAGCGGAAGAGAAAATGACTATGGTAGTTGCTGACAAAGAAAACAGGAAATTTACCGCTGTCAATAAAATAAAGAATTAATTAATTGTTTTTAAACTCAGATAGTAACTATTCAATCTATCTGCATCAAAAGGAAATGAAGAAAATAAAAAAATGGCTGCATGCTCGAACAATTTTTCTGTAGAAACAGAACTCTAGATCCCCGTTTTGTCATCAAATTAAATCAAGTTTTCGGTCTCTGCGTCGTTTTTCTCTGATTGTTGTACAGTCTCATCAAAGTTGGATAAGGACTTCAAATCGGCCATGAAAGTAGCGTTTGGGTTTGCGGATGGACGAACGAGTTTCACTATCTCGGTAGCGTCGTCCAAACTGAAGTTTTCAATCATCATCAGATATGCAATTGTCATGGTGGGAGAACGAGATATGCCTCCTGTGACAGGATATTGTCCTAATTTTAAGTATTTTTATTTATCTTAATGCTAAATTCTTAGAAGTAGCAATTCATAAGCGGGTCTGATGCTGCATATACTTTAAAGCACTGAAAAATTGCGCTATGTTAAATTCTTGTACTTTCGATTCTTTTAACAAATTTATGAAAAATTTATATACACTAAAAATTCGACATTCTGTGAATATGCTGAGAAAGTTTTTGGAAATTTTTTCATCTGTGGATTTACATTACTTTTAGAAAACGTACATTTAGTTAAGTAAGTTTAACCAAACTTGTCGTATTTTTCCTGATTGCTGTCTAACTATGAATTTGACAGAAATCATAGGAAACTAGCAAAATGATTGTTATCAATAAGATTGCTCATGAGAACGAAAGTAATTTCTAAACTATTTGGCATCTTTTCTGTTAGTAACCCCAATCAATATGTACCCCCAGTAAAAAGACACCAGAACAATTAACACTCAATTGATTTCTTTGCACAAATTTAACACAACAAAGTCATTGTACTCGAATATACGTCGCAAGATAGTTTCAAATTGATCAAGTTTCTGTTTTGATACTTTTGCCACAACCACACACATATGTAGTTTTCTATCATTTGAAAGTTTGTAACATTTATTAATAGCCGCACAGCGATAGCTGGGGCTATAATTGGCCTTCTCTTGGTTTTTTTACGAATCAGAGAATTTTCGTCGGATCAATTTCCGCTAATTCCTTCCGCTAATTCCGCTTATTTCCGCTAATTCTGTCCGATCAATTTCCGCTAATTCCTTTCATTTTCGATCATTTTCGACCCAGATAAAATCCAATTAATAAGTAATCCCTTTGACAATATCCTGCCTTTGCACAAAATTAGTGCACAAGGTCCCGTATGTGATATGAACACACCTTGCTCGTTTCCATAATTGATGATCAGATTGGGCATCACGTTTTGGTTCAAGTTGCGGTTGCATTTCTGGCACTTTTCAGTCGAAGTTGTGTTCTCTGTAATTGATGATATGTTGTTGACTATATTTATCGCATGTTTTTTGTATATAAAATGTCAGTCTCCGACAACGTTTTAATTATGGTCCAGATCTTGTCTTACGACAACACCGTTACTTTGAAAGTTGATAAGTTGTCGAAAAAGACAGCAATTGCTAGAAAAGGAAAAATACTCAGGGCACATTTTCCTTTAAGTCAATTTCAGCTTCAGCTGGTCAGCTGGGCTGGAGAGTCCGCAGACAGTTTGTGCTCCAGAAATGTTATGCTCAACTATCGAAAAACGTTCAACTCTTCGAAAAAGCAATGACAATGAACTTAAACTAAGCCACAGACAGACTCGAAATCTAGAGAAATTACAACCGTCACTACAACCGATCAAAAGAAACATATTTTATTCATATCTTTCAGCTAAATAAGCTCAGAGTTTTTATTTAGCTTTTCGTAGACTATTTCGATGTATATGGTGTTGCCAAACTATTTTAAAAGGTTTTTCACATCGCACTTTGAAATAAACTATGTGAGCTAATTTTTGTCAATTTAAAGTGCTCTCTTTTTTATCCTATCAATAGACCGAATAAAAAAACAAATCTCGACAAAGACGCGCAAGTCTAATTTCAAGTCCTGGACGAGACTTGGCAAGTACATAAAACGTCAAAAATAGCCGGGAGAACGTCAAAAACAGCCACAGAATGTCAAAAATAGGTTCGAAACTAATACTTCAACTATCAGAAAACGTATAATTGAAAATTTTTTTAAAGTTGGATCATAAGTTGACTGAAACGGCTACAAAACTGCCAGAAATACCATCAAATTGTCCAAATTTGGAGCAAAATTTGGGTGCTGATTTACTGTTTGGTATGCCCGGTCATCATTTTATAAAACCCTAGAAAAGTGGCATTTTTTTGAAAAGTTGGCTTTGACTTGATAATCAACTTGCAATAGTTATCCGAATTTTGGCAAAGACTTCACCTACCTGCAGGTTTGGGCTCTTTTTTAAATGACAGTATTTAAACCGAAACTTGGCAAGTACATAAAACGTCAAAAATAGCCGGGAGAACGTCAAAAACAGCCACAGAATGTCAAAAATAGGTTCGAAACTAATACTTCAACTATCAGAAAACGTATAATTGAAATTTTTTTAAAGTTGGATCATAAGTTGACTGAAACGGCTACAAAACTGCCAGAAATACCCTCAAATTGTTCAAATTTGGAGCAAAATTTGGGTGTTGATTTACTGTTTGGTATGCCCGGTCATCATTTTATAAAACCCTAGAAAAGTGGCATTTTTTTGAAAAGTTGGCTTTCACTTGATAATCAACTTGCAATAGTTATCCGAATTTTGGCAAAGAGATCACCTACCTGCAGGTTTGGGCGCTTTTTTAATTGACAGTATTTAAACGGCCATTTAAAATTAATAGACAGAAGCATTCTCATTTGGTTAGCCATGCCTCGTGAAGAGAGTTCATGCCTTAGCGCTCTGTTGGATTTGATATGAATATTTCTTAACCGAAGGTTTTATAAGGGCAGGTTAAACGATGGACTATTCGGTGCTAGGACAACAGATCGAAGCGAAAATTGGGACAATAGATCGAGAATTAAACTATTTAAATTGCGTATTGACCAATCAGATTTGAGCGCTCATTTATTATACAGCATATAACATGTTCTGTTGTAATATTTTGTTCGGTTGTGATAGATTCATATCAAGTCCCACGGGCCGCTAAGGCATGGCCGTAATGTGGTAATTATATTGCAGCTCGCAATTAATGCTTAATTTCAACCAATAAAAATAGAGATTAATTTTCGATCTACTGTCCCAATTTTTTCGTTTTCGATAGGTTGTCCTTTCGATCTATTTTCCGGTCACCCCGCTAACGCATGGCCATGACAAGCGAGGCATGTCCATAATGTGCTAATTATATTGCAGCTCGCAATTAATGCTTAATTTCAACCAATGAGAATAGAGATTAATTTTCGATCTATTGTCCAAATTCTTCTATTTTTGATCTGTTGACCTTTCGATCTATTGTCCGGTCACCCCGCTAAGGCATGGCCATGGCCAGCGAGGCATGTCCATAATGTGGTAATTATATTGCAGCTTGCAATTAATGCTCAATTTCAACCAATAAGAATAGAGATTAATTTTCGATCTATTGTCCAAATTCTTCTATTTTTGATCTGTTGTCCTTTCGATCTATTGTCTGGTCATCGGACTATTCATTTTGTTTGCAATCATGCCATTTACTGACCTAATTTCTGTTTTCGAGTTTTTTTGTTCTGCAGTTTGAGTTATGTGAGCCATTCGGCACATAGCAATTGAAATCTGTTTGCTTGACTATACTGAAAAATGAGCACATTTTTATTTGAGCTTTTATGAATTAATTCTTCATTATTAGCTCCTACCACTGCCAAAACAAAAAAATTTTACAAAAATGTGGCCCCTACTTTTTACAGACAAGGCGCGATTAAAGATTTACGATTGAATCTTTTAAGATAACTAAAATGAGGTAACAAACTGCAATTAATCTGCCACACACTGCTTTGTGGAATGTGCATCCGCGAAATGTGTTTTGCGGCCAACAAAAGATTCCCATTTTCAACTCCGAGTTTTAAAGTGAAAAACACTGACAGAAATTTCCATTTAGGGAACCACCTCTTCATCCTTACAGTTTGAAAATCAGTGAAAATAATCGCAGAAATTTGTACCGGTAGACATTAGTAGTTTTAAATGGCTATTTTTGGATGAAAAATTGGTGGGACAAAAATGTCTGAACACAATCTAAAGGTTGTTAAAAGAAAAGAAATTGTACAACATAACCTCTGCGAAGCAAGGGTTTGAAACAAGATAAATTTCTTCCTTAAATTTGTTTTTTTCTTCATGAATTTATAAATCGGCTAGATTGCTTCCTATCAATTGTTATTTTAATAGGTTATAGGCCTGAAGCAGAGAATCTATTCATCTTAGAAAATTATAATTATCACTGATTTGTTTTCTTTCTCTGCTGATAAAATTATATCAGCTTATTTAATTATAAATCTTTAATTAGAGTCACTTAGAGAACTTAGAAGAGCATTGGTCCAACAAATTGGCCACTGTCACGAAAATTCTTTCCATTTCTGGCATTCAAAATTTTTTTTGATATTTTTTTAGATATTTTTTTTCAGAAATTAAGTGAGCATACACTTGTTTTCGAAGTGATGAAACAAAGTTAATCGTGCGTTTTCCTTCATATTTGCTAAAGAAAATTAAACCATTCAGAGATATGGACGCCAATGGTTACATATCTTCATTTTTTCTAGCTTTGTTGAAAATATCTGTTCATATTGATGCACTGTGATGCTACAAATTAATCACCAAGAACTGCAAAAGTTAAATGCGTGAGAGACTACTCTTAACCTTCATCCAATCGGCCGGCATCAGAATTGATTGCAGACACTTTAAGAGTAATATCATTTTTTAATATTGATTCAGAGAGATTTCAGAATAGTTGTAATGATTCTGAATCAGAGTAAAATTTAGAATCAGTGGTATACATGTTTTATGGATTTCTCTGGATGACAGCAAATTTCATAAAGACTTTCAGAAGCTATTCTGAAATCTGTTTTCATACACGTTTTCAGTTCGGTGCAGTCGTAAATACACAATTTATTTGTCTAGAACTTGATTTGTTTAGAAGTGACGTATTTGAAAATGTTGACTTATTTCACACGGCTACTTTTTTTGTAAATGCTAGCCAGATTAAACAACTTACTTGGTTTTTTGGTCAACAGGAAACTCTGAATAAATTCACAGGCAGGCTGGAATTGATCAAACATAGAAGATTCCCCGTCATCTTGAATACCACAGTGAAAATATTCTATTCCTGGGAAATTTCGGGGCTTAACTCCGAGACAGCAAATTGTTTTGATATTAGCAGTATTCAGAGTTTCTTCGCTCGCAGATGAGAGCTTATCATGAATCTGTTTTCTTTCTCTGCTGATAAATTTATATCAGCTTAATTAATATAAAATTTCATTTTTCCTTATGGAATCACTTAAAGATCTGACGAAACAAGTTTTCACACAGCGTCACATTTCGGCTTGGAGTATGTATGCTTATATTACCCGGGTAGTAAATGAAGTTTCTGGAAATTACTCAAGAAATGAGCTCAACAGCGCATTTTTTTCAAAAAAATTTTGATCAGAAACATTATGTAGTATTTCCGGAAAGCGCTGAAAAGCACTGAAATTATGTAAGAAAGTGTTTGAAAACTGCTTTATAAGAGCAACTTTTTTCAGCGCATTCACATCAATTTTGAGCAATTTTCTTGGGTTATCACAGCTTTTTGGTGTCTTAGTCATCTCGTCTTCCATTCACCACAGTAATAATAACTAATTTGATTAAATCATTAGTTTTGACCAAGTGCGAAAAAAACTTGTAACACTGAAAAATGCAGAAAACAAGTCAACTGGCGTTCATTCGATTTTATGGCAATAAAATACGACGGCGATTCGTTTATGTTAGTTTGACATTAATCGGAGAAGTTACAAAATAATATTATAAATGTTAAAAATATTATAAATAAAAGTTCACAGATCTATGCAAATTAAAAGTAAACATGACATTAGGTAAAAATTGGAAATTACCTGCAAAAATACTCTATCAGCTGGAAAATAGCAGTTTGACACGATACCATGCAGCGCGATGCTAGAAGGTCGCAAAGTACCAAAAAATGGCAAATCATGTCGAGTGAAGCATATTGAGTTTATAGTTTTATGTTCGTATTTCTTCATAAAAAGTATTACTTTTTTCACATTAACAATGCATTTAGAAATGCAATAACAATTGGAAGAATATTGAGTTTATAGTTTTATGTTCGTATTTCTTCATAAAAAGTATTACTTTTTTCACATTAACAATGCATTCAGAAATGCAATAACAATTGGAAGAATTGTTCTTGGTGGCCCAACTGTCCAGGGATGAAGGAGGAAGAATTGACCCGGAAACATTCTTAAACAACCGGAATCAACAAAGAGTATATATGGCTCCATATGAGACGTGCAAAAACTCTCAGTATGATTTTGCAAAGATTTTTAAGATTCATAAATGATCTTTAAAGCATCAGCATGATTAATTTATGGTCTTTGTATGGTTAGTAGCAATCATATATGATATTTCTGTGATTAGTAAAAACCATATATGACCTTTCTATGTTCGCTAATGTTCATATATACCAACTTTGTAATATTTAAAGTCTTTTCTTTATAAGTGGGGCTGCAATTGCATCACCAATAGAATTTTAAGCAATTTTCTTCAATACCCAAGAATTAATTTTCCTCGAGGACGATTGTAAACAGAAATTACTATGCTGTAAAAAAAGTGAGAATAATGGAACCTATATATTTTTTCTAATTTTTTTTTCTAATTTTCAAATTTAATTTTTGGCCAGTAATTTTTTTTCTAATATTTAGACTTAATTTAAGGCTTCTATTGGATATCGGTACATAAGTGTTCTTTCTGTAGAGTGTAAAAACAAAACTGTACATACGCATTGATGTGCTTGGGATTGATTGAATGTAGAATAAAGAGAAAAAAAGTTTAAAAAACTTCCTTAATTTTCTGGCACAAAAAAGCTTCTGAAATGCCTGACTACGTTAAAACTACCATAGTGGCTTTTTCTGTTTTTCTGCCGTAAATTTTCCATACATGACTACTAAAAACGCACATAAATTTCTTATTATATTGCACAAAAAATTTTTGGTGGTTTTCATTTTGTTATCAGTTTTTTCATGATCATTTTGTGTTTATTATTAACATTTTTGATCTTAGAAAAGTTGCTATGATTCGTTTGTACTATATATATGACTTAATATGATTGCTAAGAATCATATTTAACTTATTATGAATGCTAAGATAATTTTTTGATATTCAACACGGCTAAAAACTTTTGTTTTCCTAGTTGATTTTTTTCTTGCTTTAAATGTGCCGTTGATTGCCATAGAGTAGAAAACATCGCAATTGAAGTCAAGTGTTTTTTGGTAGGTTCTCACGCAACGTCAAGTGTTTAATCTTTGCATAAAAAATGTCTACAAATGTTGCTCGAGAAAAGTTTTACAGTGCTGGTGCATCTTCAACATAAATTAGGCGCTAATTAATATAGGGAAAAATTTCCGCCTAAACGTACATTGCTAACACGGCAATAGAAAAACAGGCGTTTAGCATTCAAATTTGTTTACAAAATGAAATTCAGCATTAAGAAGAAAAAATTAGACAATAGAATTGACTTATTCAAACATTTTGGGTTCTGGATCTCTCAATCTTTTTGGGTTCACTCTATTGTGTTATGACTTACAGCGAATCGTAATATGGCTTATACGCTCAAAAAATACGAAAAAAGAACGTAAGAGAAATCCGTTTTGAACTGCTTTTTCCGATGTAAAATAATTATAATTCGAATTTTGCTTACTATTGAGTAATTTTTCATACAAGAATAAATTTACTCGCCTGTTATTATTTGTAAAAACTAAGGCCTGCAGTCAATGATTAATGATTGCACACATCAAGTGTGCTGACAAATTGTAGCATGAAAAAAATATTATTTTTTCTTTGAAAAAAAAAACGGAAACAGATCCCGCCTTATTTCCTTGATAGAGCCATGGCAAAACACGAACCATTCCATTTCTGGGTCTGCTGTTTGAATTCTGATTCTGACGGCACCAATTTACGATAAACTGCTTTCGGCATTTTGGGCAAAATAAATTTTCTTTTAATTTGTAACAAGTAGATGTTTGCGAACTCATCGTGTTGAGATTGGTACAATTTAGGCAACCAGGTTGAAGTTTAAGCGAACATTTAGTTGATTGAATAAATATAGACAATACGCAACGCTGACGTCATGATTGTTCTTCGCTTGCGTACAACTTCAACTATAGTATTCAACTATAATAGCGTCAGAGAAACTAGACCTGAAAACTATTAAAGCTGTTTATAGACACATTAATAATTTCATTGTAATTTTACTAATAAACACTTTTGAAGGCAAGAAAAGTTTAAGAAGTGATTTTTGAAGCTTATCTAGAACAGAGTAGAACTTACCTGTAATCTCCGACGAGGTTTGTACAATTTTTTAAGGTGATGTTTGGTACTTTCGAACTACGAGTAATACTTTTGTGACACCGAAACGACATTCTATCTTGAGCACTTGATTTCTCGTAGGTTTTGTTGTCTTTTGGTCGATATACTTTTTGTGTGCAGGCCACTATGCACTTATTAGTAAATGGAGATAACTTGAGAAAACTAAACCGTGCAACTGATCCGGCAGTTACAAAAATAAGAAAATGTTTTCACTTGATCATCCATTATGAACATATTCTGAAATAACAACATTTTGTGAGGTAGGAAAACAAGAATTTACGAGTCAGTGACTGACTTTCCCTAGACGAACTCCGACGCTTATCTTGCAAAATCTTGCAAGATTCATGCAAATGAGCTTGTCTTGCAAGATCTTGCAAGATTCTTGCAAATGACTATTATCTTGCAAGATCTTGCAAGATTCTTGCAAATGACGCTTATCTTGCAAGATGCAAGATCCAGACGCCTATCTTGCAAGAACCTTACAAGATCTTTCAGGATAGACGTGGAAAAGAGAAAAGTGCAATATTAAAGACCGATTAACTTAGAGATCATGTTCTCTTATGAGTTCAGTCCATCGGAGGGAGCTATCGGTTCAAAACAGAAATTTTAATATATTTTCTTATTGTCTTCAATAACGTTTTTGAAAAACTCATTTCCAGAAAAAAATTTAGTGACTGTTTAAATGCTTTGTTCTATCAACAAAACTTAATTAAGCAATAAATTTTTTAAATAAGCAAAAAAAAAATTGGCGAAGCACTTGTTAACACAAGCAAACAGAATTTGAATAATCAATATGAGCTATATTTATTTCATTACGACGCAGAGGTATACCCCAAAAACTTCCGCTTTTTTAAAATTGGCTCGAAAATGAGATACATACAATGAACGAAATTAGGAGACACCCTTTTTATTTTACTTTTCGCAAAAGGGGTTCTGCCAATTTTGCGAAATAAAAGAACATTAGGAACGAAAAGTAGGTTACAAGCAAGTCTTCTAGCACGTTTCCGCTCAATTTATGTATCTATTATTTGCGCGCATTTTCAGCATGCAATAAGCACTTTAATAAAGATTTAATTAAAGCTTTCAAAGCTTTAAAGTGCTTTAAATACATGCAACCACAAAAACTGATTTTTTTCCGAAATATACCTTGCACATCAAAGGCTTTGTATATCAATGTGGGACTGGCCATTTTAATAAGTTGTAATAAATAGTACTAATAAGTAGGAAAAAAAAATAATAAAGTACTATAAGTAGTAATAAAGTAGTAGTAAAGTACTACTAATAGTAATAAGTTAGGCTTAATTAAATAAGTAGCAATTAATTTAGGCTTAATTGCGGATTATATGCGAAATCGAGCTACATTGCGTGCAAAAAATTGTTAGATAAATGGAGCAGATGCGTGATACAAGCCGTGTGAAAAATAGGTTATAAAGTTTGTAATTGTATTTCGCGGCTAGGATTAGGACACTTTTGCGAACATGGGTTGCTAATTTCCCTTCCATTTTGCTGATTTCTGATAAAGTAGCTATTTTCCGCAATATTGTTCCATTTTCATGGTATTAACATAATAAAAACGAACACGAGATACACGCATCGGGCATATCTGCCCGTGACGATTTGGGTATACCTCTGCGTCGTAACGTATAATTGTTCATTACTGTGGAGATTACTGTAGTACCACATCGTATTAAAATATCCCTCTCAAGCACAATTTTTTTGCACAATTTAATTAATTAGGTAACATATTTTACAGTAAAAATTCACCCTCACATTTTCACAAAAACTTTTGATCTCCCTTACAAATAATGTATTGCTATACAGAGGTTGCTATTTAATAAATATCAAGTGCGTCCGGGGGGGATAAATTTTAAATGCCCACTAATCATAGGGGTCAAAACAGATTATATTCAATACATGTGCCGGTTATCACATCTAGTAAAAGTTGTTAATGTATAATAAAAAAATGAACGTGTGGGCGAAATAATTTTGTTTTTGAATTCATAGTTATTTTTGAAATCATTTTTGAATTCATAGTTATTTTGTACAGAAAGACTTAATTCAAGCTTTTTGTTCGCATGGAGTTGCCCCTTTTCCGCCACCCATACTAACAATTTGACGGTTTGTTAGGTATGTAGGATACCGAATTCTGGTCATTCAATGATCAAATTTCTTGATTGGAAGCGAAAACGGTAAAACTTTCGCGACCGAACGATCAAGCGATACTTGTTGAGCTCTTGAGAGCGCCAGTAACCGACCCATAATAGTATCGCTGATGCTGTTAAGTCCTCCTATAGGGGAAAATATTTACAACTAAATTAATATACCGATGATCTGCGAGTTTTTCGATTTTTAGATTTCGGAGAAGTGGAGATGTCTTGAGATGTCCTTGGAAATATTGGTCAGTTTAATAGCTCCTATTGTGATTCAAAGTGGGTAGCAAGGTAGCAGATGATGGAGGATGAAATCTGGCTGATCGCGTGACTGACGGTGGGTAGTTTTAGGTTTTTTGGATCTTGTACGCACCCGTTTCACCTTTCTGTTCCAACATGTTCTTGCTGCACTTCTATTTTATGACAACTGATTTCTGTATCCCTACTTTTATCCGTATGTGGATCCTTCTCTTCTCAGGGATGATATCACCAAGGGAATATTGCAGTCGTATTGCGTTTTAAATTTGCTACGTCGGTTGTTCGTAGTCTTATATGAGCTTTTCCGGGTAAGAAAATTATGAGAGTTGGAGGCGACCGTAGTGACTGTAGATCTTACTGAAGCTGCTTACAGCTTCCTAGATTTTCGCAGAATTTTTTATTGGCATTCATTTTACGTGCAATCTCTGGATTGCTTGTTCCGCTAAAGAAAAGGTTTCTTATAACGGCACTGCATGTGAACCATAAGGTTTGTAGCCCGACAATTCCTTTTCTCGCTCGGAAGTATGACGCTTGGAAGGACGTCAACCTCATATATATTTCTTAAGTCTTTGAACCCGGGTCAAGATCTCACCGCTAAAAACCGCTACAAGGCGTAAGATTTGCGGTGAAATTGAATAAAAATGTAAGATTTGCGCTGAATGCGATGAATGCGGTGAAAAAAGCTTTCAAGCATTGAAAAAATTATTTCACCGCTTAAGCGGTGAAAGAAAATTTTTCACCGTTAACACCAGAATGCGGTGAAAAAAAATTACATGAATTTTGGTCAACATCACATTTTGGTCGGAATGAGTATTTGAGGTTATTTCTGTTTTGTGCCCACTGTCTCCAGCTTCGTGAGCGATATTATTTATACTCCATGAGCGCGTGTTAGAATACTACTACTGAATTAATTGTAAAAACACGTATTTCACAAACTTGGTGGGCACTAGACGGCAGGGGGAAAAATAATGAAAATTCAATGCAATTGCCAGTAAATTTGAGTTAAACGTGGAATCGTAAAAATTTTGAGTCCAGTTTTGTTGTTTGATGAACCCGTACTTGAATCTCAGAGCATTTCAGCGCTGCGCCAGCGCATTAAAAGAGTAAAAATGTATTTCAGTTTTGAAACATTGCATCTACCGAGTTTTTTAAGTTTCTTCATGTGCAGTTTTTTGCCATAATGATTGTATTGAGGTCATAGAGTTCGCCAAGGTTAAACTTATCCTGTGTATTCTGAAAAATACCCATAACCGAAAATAAAGTCTGAGCAGAATAAAGTCATACTTTTGTAGCTTATATCTCGCCATTAGAATAGTAGTATACACAGTATTTATAATTAAGCTAGTTTGTAACCAATTACCACAAAGCTCAGTTAGCTTAGAGGTGACAAATTGATACGCAAATAGAATGTTACAAGCACCCAAGCGGAATTTGAATCGCATATAAAGCAAACCTTTTTGGCGGAAGTTATGATAAACATAACATTTTTCATGCAGTAAATTTTACTCAAATATCAAGTTTGGCCAGTGTAAATTGTGACATGATCAGTGTACTGGCCAACCTAAAAAACAGAATGTCTCTAGATTGATTCAACCCTGAATTGCTCTGTCACTAACTTCCAGAAAAGGGTCTTCATAAAAGAAGTCAGTAGTCATAACCAGTTCAATGAAACTTAAATACTCTTTTTGAAATCTGGTTAAAGTTCTTGGCAAGAATTCTTCAGGATTTGTCGTCAAGACATTGTAGGATCATTGCACATGTGTCAGAAGATTTTTTTCATACAAAGACCCTATCAACGCATGTCATGATCTATCTTGAAAGGATAGATGAACAAGTTTTATCTAAGGCGTCTCAACTTTTTTTCGATAAAGTCAAGATCTTTTATTTCCCGCCAAGTCCTATCATGCTTGTTTAGCTGAGTTTGTTGTTTTTTGATCTTCATGAAAAAGAGAAGCTGTTAGTTTTTCTTACTCAAAACTAACAACAGAGATCTATACTTTAATTCAAGTAGAGTTCTTCTCGTCTCCCCTTTGCCAAGTACAAAAGTATCGACGTACTCAATTGGAACGATCAAAAACAGCTCTCTTGGAAAAATTTATCACCGAGTGTTTGAGAAGAGAAAAATATTATGCAATATCGATAACGTTGCTTTGAATACATGAATAGTAAAGGTGGCACTTTGGCGTAAACAAGGAATTGGTATTGAAAGAATTAGTGGTGATAAAAATTAAATGTTTTCCAGCGCAAAGAAATGCTAGATAATCCATGAAAATTTTTTGTTCCGTTTCCGCCAAGACATCAATCGAACCCAATTTGGAAAGTTAAGATCTTCATAATGAGGGCGAACAGAAAAGCTTGTCTTTTTAAACTATTCTGGCAAAATCAATCTTCCAAAGTTAGATTTTTGTTTTGAACTTGTTTGCGCTTAATAAGTCTTGGCACAATTTTTTAGGAACTTTTTTAATGCAAATTTGGTTATTCGATTTACACATCAGCTGATTGTGTCTACAATTCTATCAAAATGAAGAGTAAATGCGTACGCCCAGTTTTCTCCAAGATAACAATGATTAATTTTTCATGTGATCTAATGTTTCTCTCTGCAAAACAAACTTTTATCGCCGACGTTCCACGTTTCGAACTCAAATAATTAAAAGCTCCAAAGAACGTTTGTCCATCTTCAACGGATATATTCTTGGTTGTTTATTTTTACTGTTTTCTTGAAATATTTGGCGACTTCCGTTGCATTTTTTGTTTTCGTTGCTTTTGCTTGAAAAAACCTTGACAAGACGTCTACCGAGCCTTGGAAGTTTTAATCGAATCCAGCTAGGGAAGTATTTTTCAGAAATAGACCTAAATTTGCTTAAACTTAGTTTGCTGCGAGTCTGCAAGCTTTTTGTCTTCCCATACGATGCACGCCATTTTGATATAGCTGATCAAAATTCACTCTCGCAGGGAAAGAAAGAACAACTCTTCTGACTGGCCTGTTATTTTTCTGCTGTTTGTTCGGTGTTTTCTTTGTTCTTTCTGTTTGGTTGGTTTTGGGCTGGCTTTGAATCACTAATGCTGAGTTCTTCTGGAGTGCTGCAACATTTTTGTTCACTTTCCGACGCTCCCTCCAAGATGTGCTTGGCATATGGGCTCCCGGGTTGACCAAACTTACTAACCATAAAACGGGCCATATATGGTCCATAAAGGTCCATAAAAATTTCCGTTTTATGATCTTGCAATGGTTAGTAAGTTTCCATATATGGTCCGTTTTATGGATAATAAGTTTTTCTACGAGAGCATTATTTTTTCCTACTATGGTAATATATGAATGAAAGAGAGGTCCCTGCCATATATGATCCGTTTTATGGTTAGTAAGTTTCCATAAATGTTTCGTTTTATGGTTAGTAAGTTTACATTTATGGTCCGTTTTACGGTTAGTAAGTTTACATATATAGTCCGTTTTATGGCTAGTAAGTTTTCATATATGGCCCGTTTTATATACGGATCATATATGGCAGGGCCCTCTCTTTCATTCATATATTACCATAGTAGGAAGAAAAAATGCTCTCGTAGAAAAATTTATTTTTCATAAAACGGACCATATATGCTACTAACCATAGCAAGATCATAAAAGGGAAACTTTTATGGACTGTTATAGACCATATATGTCCCGTTTTATGTTTGGTAAGTTTTGTCTGATCATAGGAGGTTTCGAGAGCTGAAACAGGTTGAATAGTGTCGGAAAAAATCTGTAGTTGAACTAACGAACACCTTTTTGAGATTTTCCAGTACGGTTTGGGTGTGTTCCCCTCCTCCTTCCCTCAACCGGACTGGGGACCAGCTACGGCGAAGTTACAAACACAAACATAGGAGAATTGAGTACTAAATTACCCAATGAAAAATACTACTTTTCAAAATTAAATATTCGAAATAATCGCAAATTTCCGTATGAAAAGCTAACTTTTACCAGAGACAAGCTATAGCAAAAATTCCTTTTGTTTTACAGTCTAGATACACACGAGACACTCTATGCCAAGTTTGGTTCGATTTGAACAACTCTATGACCCAATCAAAAAGGCTATATTTGAAAATTATATATTCGAAATAATCGCAAATTTCCGTATAGAAAGCTAATTTTTTTCCTAGACCAGCTATGGCAAAAATTCTTTTTGGTTTAGACTCTACATACACAGGGGATACTCCATACTCATTGAATCTAAGACTGGGCTTTCGAATTCCTTTGAAAAACAAACCCTAGAAATCGGCCATTTAATCATACAGAATTTTTTATGGAATATTTGTAACCATAAAACGGTCCATAAGAAAGTTTTTTATGACGTTTTATGGTAAGTACGGTACCATTAAATTAAACTGCGGAATTTTGAAATTTTATTCACAAAAACTTTGTTTTGGAACTGCATGTAGACGTTTGGACTTTTTCTCAGCCAAACTCAAAAATTTTTATGGTCGTTGTATGTTTAGTAAGTTTCCATAAAATCCATATATGGCGTTTTATGATTAGTAAGTTTCTTTTATGGTGTTCAACCTAGGTTGGCTACTGAAAATGGTGAAATCACAAGAGGAGTAACAATTTACAAGTGTTTACAAATGTTAATTTTTTTTGAA
The DNA here is from genome assembly GCF_964194025.1 of Convolutriloba macropyga. Lineage (NCBI taxonomy): Eukaryota > Metazoa > Xenacoelomorpha > Acoela > Convolutidae > Convolutriloba > Convolutriloba macropyga. The sequence continues at coordinate 6,180,634 of NC_134470.1, forward strand.
GAGCGCGTCATCTATGCAGTTGGAAAACGTATGCAACTGAAGTGTTCAATGAATATGTTTCTGTGCTAATGCCCCATCTTAGAAAATTGGCCGACAACGAACGGAAACGTCTACTTGGAATTTAACTCCCTTCACCCATGAATTATTTATCAATCCAAAGTTCATTAAAACCGAAAAAGAAAAAGTCAGTAAGGAATATAATTATTACAAAATACCAATCAATCAGAATTAAGTTGCTGCGGATTGATTGTTTATATGATTTTAAGAAAACTGTGAGTCTAAAATATATTCAGCATGAAATAAAATTACCTACAGTTGAATAAATTGTTTTAAATTAATATTTATTTTATACAAATCATGTTGTAAATCTATTCCCAAACACCAATGGGTGACTCTAGATTACAAACTATCTCAATCCTTTCAAAAAAGGACATGGATAATATTCTCCAACCTACTGATCTACAAAAGCTACTCCAAGTTTACATACGTGTATATTCAAATCAGTGAAGGTTCTCATTAATCAAATTATTTACCAAAAGTATCGCTAAAGAGAGAAGTCTGGAACAAGTTAGCCATTTCAAGTTTCGCTATCTTTGTTTTAAGTTATCTAAAGTTGAATATGATGGAAGTTAAAAGAGCATCATTGGAAGACTACGGCAAAACTCCACTGAATCTGATCTCAGCTTTGTATGATTATTTTTAAGTAGTTGAAGCGACTCTTTGGGTTTTTCTATGGTTTGTAATGTTAATTCTCTACAAATTATAACAGTTCATTCAGGTAAAATTGTTCCGATAAGATTGGTAAGTTTTGATTTCTGGAAATTGGCCTATTGGCCTGAAGTTGTCTATTGCTGTTTATATTGGGTATATTTTCCCCCTTGTCTTTTTCAGTCTTTTCATAGAGTCTATAGCTTGACATGGTCAGTTCGAAGTGTGACACTGAAAAAAAAACACTCAACAGACTACCCAGGCCAAATTACCCGGACCAACGTCCCATAGTAAACCAGTACTGAATCATACTATTTCAATTCTGTATTTTTACTCTGAACAGTACTATGTTCATGTCATTTTTTAGACTTTTCATGGTAAAATCAGAACAGAAAATTAGGTTTCGCTGAATTTAAGCTGGGACATACTGAGTCAACAGTCTGACAAATGAGCTGCAAATATACTTGCGCACTATAATCACTTATCAGGTGGCCCAGAACCAAATTATCTATCAGAACACGTCAACTTGCTTGAGTAGGATCTGATCAGGTAAAATTTCTGTCTGAGAACGTCAGTCTATCTGATATAAAGCACACAGGTGTATAAGAGCAGGTTTGTGCCTATAATTACCGAATAAAGTGACGAGGACTGAAGTTTTTGCAGGACGGAAGTTTTTTAAAATCTTCATATTTTTGAACGAGTTTGAAAACTATTAAAAGTAAAGAGTTGAATTCTAATACAAAGCATAGAAAAATATACAACACTAGAAGAAATTTTTTACAAGTATAATAAACCATACTTAGACCTCGGCTTATGAAAAGTTCGCTAAAGCCAAGCTAATAAAATCAATGGCCGATGTTTCACCCTCCCGGGCCGAGGTTTCGCCCTTAATCCACCCCTAATTAGCGGATATTAGGGCGTGATTCGTTTTCCACTCCTATTTATCGGAGAAAATATTTGGTATGCTATTTGGGTTCAAAACGGTCTTTAAGTACGACTTTTTGGCCGCGTATTGAGTGATCTTTTTATAAGTTGAGGTCTAAACATGGTCAAATTGACAATACAGCGCCTCTTGAACGTTTTCTTTCGACCGAACTGAGGTCACATTTAATTTCAGCGCTGAATCATACTATTTCAAGTCTGCGATTTTTCTCTGAGCAGTATTCACTGTAAAGCCGTATTCATTGTTTTCACCATTCACTGTTCATGTCATTTTTTAAACTGATCATAGTAAATTCAGACAAAAAAGATACTCTGAATTTAATCTGAACCAAATCTGAATACGGTCTGCACTTCACCTGCACAGGTCATTTTACATTCTTCTCAGTCTGAGCTTCTGCTGAAAATTCTATTTACAAGTAATCAGATAGCATAAAAGTCCTAGTAAAAATTATTAATGCGAAATTGTTACTTTATAAAATGAAAGATTTGAAATATGTAAGCTTCGATCAGTCCGTTATTGAATTCCGTAGTGACATTGATCGAGTCGAAAGTTTCCTGGAATCTGAATTCGATCTCGCCCTAGTCAGCATGGCTTGAGTCTAGAAGGAGATATGCACGACCAGAAGAGATTTTCCTCTGCTTGACCACAAACAGTCCAATGGCAGCCAGCAGAGCAGCAAATGCCACCAAAATGAATAAGGAAGCCAGGGAAGCAGCCAGGGGTGAGTAAGTGCTATTGGGTCCAGTCAATGCAGCTGAAATAGCGAAACAAGCTCAATTTTTAACTGTTCAAATCCGATTCCAATCGGAAGAATGAGCTAAAAGGCCACAAGTTTATATGCAGTTTTCTTGGTTAATCACAACTTTTTCAATGGTTACAAAAAACGGGTCCAGGCAAAACGCAAAACTCGGCCAACTTCGTGTTTCGCTTTTATTATACCCAATATGCAGCTCTAGGCTGTCTATCGTTTATTCTCAGAAATTATCTTTGTTCATTAATCGAAAATAACTGTGAAGTCATTTAGCATGCTGATTATACACTTATTCATCACATAATTTTAAACTACAGAAGTTAAATACTGCTCTCTAAACCAACTTCAAAGCATATTATGACACAAATGAACAAAATGCCTAATGCAGGTAATAGAGAACAAGGAGGCTCGGTAATGTGCGATTGCACATAAGGTTTGGACCCCGCTCATACACATTTTCTGGTAAAATTGTGGAACAGATGGAAAACCCCAAAAATCACGTATTTTTCAAAAAAAAATGGCGTATGAACAAAAGGATAGCATCGAAAGCAAATAACTCAGTGGAATTATAAATGAGGCATTAGAATGATGAGACCTGCCAAAAATAAGAAAGCGAGTCAAGACGATCATCAAAATCAAACAAAAACGACAAGAAACATTAATTACATCCAAAATTTCATGTCGATTTTGAAAAGTAAAACTTAATAACAAAGTAAAAATAACGTCAGACAATACTGAACCTCAAAAAAATAATTTTTAATTCACTAGAAAAGATATGGGACCAGCCCACAACAAGGCTCGGTGACATTTAGACAATTAGACAAAAAAAAACAAAAAAAACAAAGTTTGGAAATTCGCTCACATTGAAAATATATATATATATATATATATATATATATATATATTGAAAGTAACGAAAACCATTACAACTCAACTGAAAACATCCCACAGGTTTTCCATTACCTATGCTTCTATAGAGGTATTAAGACCTGTCATTATTCAATCTCTTAAGCCGTTACAGAAAGAACAACAACTGACAACAAACAAAATTTCAATTAAAATTTGCCAGAAAACTCTGTGTAAGCCGTAACCCATATTTTGTCCCTCAATTCCGTTTTCCTGAACACCGACAATGTATTATGCGATCTCTCGTTAATTACAAATGTTGACAAGTAGACAAAAAAAGAAAAATTAAATAATATTTTGCATTTTTGATTAGAAAAATTCCAAAGTCATGAAACCCATTAACTACGAAAAGAATTAAATCAAAAGGTTTGTTTATTCGTAAAAAGGAAGCCCTTGAAGCCTGCAATTATCCAAGATATGTCTTACGTCTACAAAAATTAGGCCGAATTTGACAAAAATAAAAATTCAATTCAACTTTTTTTGCGAAAAACACGTGTCGAAGACTGTAAATTCATAACGAATTCCTTAATGACATAAAGTTTTGTGACAACAATCCCCTGTGACACCTCAATTTGACACCGCCACAATTTCATATATGACCTGTAACTAACGAGACTAGGCAACAAATAGACAATGAAAGCAAATAAATTGCCAAAAAAGGATTTTTCTTTTATATTTGAAAACAATTCATTTCAAAGCCATGAGAGCTTTCAATTAACTAATGATATCAGAAAATTGGCTCATCAGGTCGTCGAAAAAATTGTCACTATACGACTAAAAAGACAAGGTAAAAACGACAGTTAAAGACAAAAATAAGAAGTTCAATTAATCTCTTCGAGAAAGTGGTGTTAAAGCCGTTGAAACCCTAATCTATATCTTAAAAGATTTGTTCATTTCTGCCATAGTGTGAACTCCAATAATGTGATATGTGAATGATCAATTAAGTGATAATGTAACAAAACGAGATAACGTGGCCAAATGTCTAAACATTAATTAAAAATTTTGATATCTAGTGGTATCAAAGCGGGAAAACTATAAATTAAGGCGTAAAACCAAAATAAAGATAAAATTTGATTTCAGTGGAAAGAAGAAGCATTTTTTACTGAAACTAAGCTACAAGAAGACCAAATTTTAGAAAAGGCAAATTTCAAGAAGCCATTATTTATTTTGAAATCAAATACTTTTAAAAGTCAGATCGACCATAAGCTTTCAAGTAAAAAAAACTAGAAACCTGATTTTGGAGCTGCTTAGAACATAAACATGACCTATCAGTAGTGAGCTCTGATTTAAAATCTTCAATTTTTTAATTAATATAATAGAAATCGATTTTTTTAAAAAGGCCGACCGATTACAATCCGAATTATTTTGGATTGTAACAGTCCAAGACTGGTCCAAAAATAGCCCTGATAATGCTCTCTGTTAATTGAGCACACTTTTATTGAATTTGATTGAAGTTAGCAAATAGTGAAAAAGTTTTTAATTACAGAGCACTCTCAATATCCCCCTTGTGAGAATATAAAGGTTGTTTTAGTGGTTTCTGGGCGTTTACTTCTGGCAAAATTAATCAAAATTGACTATAGAAGCTTATTTCGATGAAAAAGACTGAAATTGGAAAAGTTCAGTCAAAATTGTTGCCCAAAAAATTAAATAACTATAGTCATCAGTTTATATAATCCACATCACTTTTTTTGTATTTGAAAATGAAATCAACAAATGTATTTCTTAAAATTTAAACAAATTTCAGCAAAACTGACGAAATATTAGGCAAAAATTCCGGAAATTGTGAAAATAACGCAAATTGGTCTAATCGGTCTCACAAAAATGTAAACATCGATAATTTGCTCTAGAAAACGAAATTCAAGAGAATCTTTGTATTCTCATTTTCTACGCTGCACGGGCTTTTTAATGATACCACTCACATCTCTCTGTGTTGAATATATCGATCGGTCAAAACTGTCTAAACAAAAAGACCGTTTGAGTATATAGTTCTTCCCCAGCCTCAAGAGGGGTCGAACAATTAACGTGTTCATTGCAACAAGATTGCAAAATAAAGAAAAAAATATAATATAAATATTCCGAGTGTCTCAGATAGCAGATACATCTTGATATATGGACAACGCCCTGTTTCATACAATGCCAAACCACATCAAGACCATACATATATCTTCTTTGAAACGATTCGACTGATATGATTGTCCAGCTCTAGAATAATCTTGTTTCAAGTGGATTAAATTTTTGGTGCAAGATCTTGCAAGAAAATTGCAGAATTAAATTTTGGTTTCGTCTAGGGTCCAAAAAACTATGGATGTATCTGATCAATTCACAATTTCAAACGCAACCAGAATTTCATGCAACTGCAACAATTTTTAAATAAAAACCACTCTTTCATGAATAAGACGTTTGAAAGGTAAAAAGGAGAAAAAGTTTCCAACAATTGTTTTAACGATATTATATATTCTTGATTGGTTTTTCTAAAGGTTAATTTTCGAAACGCTTGAGGGTAGACGAAAGCGTTAAACGGTCTGAAATGTATGAATATCATTACGACGCAGAGGTATAATAACAAACCGTCAAATTGTTAGTATGGGTGGCGGAAAAGGGGCAACTCCATGCGAACAAAAAGCTTGAATTAAGTCTTTCTGTACAAAATAACTATGAATTCAAAAATGATTTCAAAAATAACTATGAATTCAAAAACAAAATTATTTCGCCCACACGTTCATTTTTTTATTATACATTAACAACTTTTACTAGATGTGATAACCGGCACATGTATTGAATATAATCTGTTTTGACCCCTATGATTAGTGGGCATTTAAAATTTATCCCCCCCGGACGCACTTGATATTTATTAAATAGCAACCTCTGTATAGCAATACATTATTTGTAAGGGAGATCAAAAGTTTTTGTGAAAATCTGAGGGTGAATTTTTACTGTAAAATATGTTACCTATTTAATTAAATTGTGCAAAAAAATTGTGCTTGAGAGGGATATTTTAATACGATGTGGTACTACAGTAATCTCCACAGTAATGAACAATTATACGTTACGACGCAGAGGTATACCCAAATCGTCACGGGCAGATATGCCCGATGCGTGTATCTCGTGTTCGTTTTTATTATGTTAATACCATGAAAATGGAACAATATTGCGGAAAATAGCTACTTTATCAGAAATCAGCAAAATGGAAGGGAAATTAGCAACCCATGTTCGCAAAAGTGTCCTAATCCTAGCCGCGAAATACAATTACAAACTTTATAACCTATTTTTCGCACGGCTTGTATCACGCATCTGCTAAATTTATGTATCACTTTGTCGCACGCAAGGTAGCTCGTTTTTGCATATAATCCGCAATTAAGCCTAACTTAATTACTATTTATTTAATTAAGCCTAACTTATTACTACTAGCAGTACTTTATTACTACTTTATTACTACTTATAATACTTTATTACTATTTATTACTACTCATTAGTACTATTTATTACTACTTTTTTAAATCGGCCAGTCCCACATTGATATACAAAACCTTTGATATGCGAGGGTTTTTTCGGAAAAAAATCAGTTTTTGTGGTTGCGTGTGTTTAAGGCACTTTAAAGCCTTGAAAACTTCAATTAAATCTTTATTGAAGTGCTTATTGCATGCTCAAAATGCACGCGAATAATAGATACCTAAATTGAGCGGAAACGTTCAACAAGACTTGTAAGCTACTTTTCGTTCCTAATGTTCTTTTATTTCGCAAAATTGGCAGAACCCCTTTAGCGAAAAGTAAGATACAAAGGATGTCTCCTAATTTCGTTCATTGTATGTATCTAATTTTCGAGCCAATTTTACTAAGGCGAAAATTTTGGGGTACACCTCTACGTCGTAATGATGCCTTGGTTAGTCCTCGAAGATCTAAAGAGATCTAAAAAGTCTAAAAGATATAAAAGTCTCTTCAAGAATAGATTTTCTTTGATACCATTTTAAGATCTAAATATCGATCGGCCAAAAACAACTGAATTAACAAAATAGCCAGGGCAGCAAAACTAAATTTGACGGTTGTAACAAAAAAAATCAATAAACTCCAAAAAATTTGGGCGTGTTGGAATAACCAAGATGCTGAATAACCAAGATTCATGGCTAGGGAGCTTGAAAAGGGCACTTCTAAAACGATTGATTCTCTTGTAAGGTTATCTCAGTATCGTGTTAGGTCTCGCAAAATAACCATTCGGAGTTGTCCCAGCTAAAAAAGCGATTAATTTAACTAACTCTGCTCCGTTATGTCTCTCCTGACCACAACAATTGGAGATGAAGACACCATTCCAGTCTTCACTTTGCTGTCCACGACATCTCCACTGGCCAGTGAACCCAAATCACGCTTCTGTCGTTTGCTGCAATCTGCACAATAATGAGGTCATTCTTGACAACTGGTTCATTTGAGAGTGGTCAAGCAAGCCGATAAGCACACAAGCCGATTTTTAAGAAATGGGCCAATTAAGCCGAAAATTTTGGAGATAGCGGCATTATCTTTTGCTTCAACTTAATTTTACTTAAGCTTAGTTTGCGCTCACTATTCGATTTTATGAATTGAGGTTAAAAATTTAAGCCTTGCACCAATCCGCCCAGAGACATGCTAGAAGAAGACAAGAAAACAACAAAAAAGATTTAGCAATAAGCTAAGCTTGACATATCTTGAAAAGAAGCTCTATTTGTTCAACGTAAACTTGGCAAGATAGATGAATTCTAGATGGAAAAAGAACGAAAAAGAGAACGGATTATACGAAAACCAAGCAGGAGAGAAAGATCAAAATCGATTGGTAGGTTAGTACCAACTACTCAAGTCGAGGTTCGACAGAAAAGTAACATCTCGTCGGGCCATCTCCATTCAAACGCACAATATTCTGGACATTGGTACGGGTTAAGACTAATTAGAGGTCACTTCAAGTTTACAAAATTTGTTCATTAGTAGGCACTTAGTTTGGTTTAAAGCATCAAAAACGAGAACATAATTGTGTTTAATTGATCACTGCCTGTGGTCAGTAATAGCTACAAAACCAAATCAAGAAGCGTCGTTTTTCGTCGGTTTTTGTTGATTCTGCCTGCTTTTTCAGTCGTGAAAGAACTGTCGTTTATTGTCATATTTGTCCGTATTCTATGTAAGAAGTATCGAATATTGTCGTTTTCGTCGATTTCATTGGTTATCTCGTTTTCTTCGGTTAAGTATGAGTTGTCGATTTGTCGATTATTGTATTTTTTGCTGATAACATCGCTTTTTGGTTGGAACGGTTGGTAATAGAGGATGGGGCCTGTATTCCAACATTCCGCACAAATATTGCTCGAAAAAACGCAAGAGATGAACGGAAGCAGTGGAAATTGGACCGGAATGTGCGGAATCGTTGAAAAAGATCGTAGAAAAACGAAAAAAGGAAACAAGTGAAATTTGAGTATTTCCCTTAGAAACCACAGCTCCATCTATGTTTTCCTCGCCGCTAATTTGTCGCGTTATGGCGTGTAGCGATCAGAATTTCAAAAGAGCCAACATAACAGATATGCTCAACCCGGGTTGCTCATCATACACAATTCTTAGTAGTCATACTAGGTCATATATGACTCCTAGTATTCATACAAGGTCATATATGATTTGTATGATTTCTTAGTAGTCATAGAAGGATCATATATGATTTCCTAGAAACCATACAGAGATCATACAAACAAATTCAAAGCCTAAAACTGTGTATCTTTCATTTTCTTTTGATGTTGAAAAAATTTCCTGGAAATCATACAGGGTCATATGTGACACATAAAACATTAATTAGGCTTCACAAATTCCCGTATAATGTAGTCAGAGGACATAATAAATTATTATATTGCATTTGCATTCCACATTTTATTCTTTGTGTTTAACTTTGTGTAACGAATTTGAGGTTATCTGCAAAAATTTTTCCAAATGTTTTTTATAAACGCGCATTTATAGTTTTAAGCTGGCTTCATAGAATATCAGAACTTTATTTATCTATTTGAACTTACTCAATAATTGAGTGCCCAATTTTGCAAATGACATTTTACGTTTGGCTCTTTTGGCGGATCACAAAGTGATGCCCGGGAATCACATAAGCGAGTCCTTGCCGAATGAAATTTTTAAAAGACATAAAGGTTTTAAAAATTTATGAAAAGTAGATGTATGATTCTTGGCATTCATACTAGGATCACTTTTTGTCATACAAGGTTCATATATGATTTCTTAGTAGTCATACAAGGTCGTACTAGGAAATAGTTATGATTTGTGTGATACAATATATGATTCTTGTATGACTACTCAGAAGTGGTGACCTGGGAAGGCGGACAAAACAATGAAATCATCGTTTGAAACTGCAAAAACGTAAGGACTTTGATTGGCCTTCGCGAAGTAAAACCGACCAGTTCTTATGTTTGAATCCGACGAAATTCTCAACACGGGTGAAAGCATAAATTAAATTTGATAGTCTTGCTAATCTATTACAAATGCGCTGTGATCTGATCTCGGACGACTTTTGGTGCACGCAAGTCTCGAAAATTTGTGCTACAACAATTCTTTGTGATCAGATCACAAAAAGTGTCTGATCTCGATATCACCAAATTCTGAGCAAATATTCTCTGTCTAGTCAGAGAACAATTCGGTCTAGGACGGTCTGTTTAGAAGTCACGTTGGTGTGGGACCTCTATCTGGGTGGGATTGCCAGTAAGAAGAGCTGGCTCCAATAATAGCCGACTTTCATACCAGTTTGGCCTACTATATATGTTTTTCCGACTCGAGAAAAAATAATATCGACTATCAAATATTTACCTCGAAAATTCTTCCGGGATAAACAAATCAGCGCTGATTATCAGATTCGCTATCTGATTCGGTTTTGCTGAGAATCGGGAGGAAACTCAGGTAAAACTTCAATTTTTTCCTCAATGGCTAGAAAATAGCCGCAGATAAGTTAATGCTATTTTCCTTCAGCAATCATTAGTAAATTTTGCTGCCAATATTCCAATTAAAAATTGAGTTATAATTTTAAACAACAATCAGAAAAATGCCAACAACAAAAAGAACTTCAATATCCAAGGAAAAGTATCATCAACTCAGCACAAAGATGTAAAATTACTGCTACAAGGCAATACCAGAATCAAAAGATAGGATCGAAAAAGACGAGAAACGTTTCAAAACGGTATTTCTATGATGAATTCTTGGTCCGATACTGGCTTTTTGATATTTTTCCCATGATTTTGTTTCGTGAAATTAAAACATGGAGAAATTTCGAGAGAAGATCATCCAGTCTTAGATCAATTTAGACTTTAAAAATTCAGTTAATATTGATAATAGGAATCAAATTTTGCTTCTATGAAAAAGCATCTCATTTAAAATTCGTTAGAACTTCAATGTGACCTGTCAGTTTTGGGACTGAGGTTCAAAGTAACAGAAAATTAAAGTCAAAGTCAACAAAGTCATTAGTTCAGTCGTCTGGAGAATCAACTGGGAGAAAAAACGTATTTTATAGAGCCCGAGGACTTCACAATAGATGATAATTCTCCACCACGTAGAAAAAAAAAGGATTTTTTTCCGCCACTCTTCAAAGTAGCGGAAACGTTCTATTTTTTATATAGTAACGTGCTACAGAACAACACATAATATGCAAGTCGGAACGTAAAAAGGGGGGCTAAACAGAATGGATCTAGTTTTTCTTCATACTTTACTTTTGGTTTCCTCGTGGCGAAAAAGGAAACAAACAACCGTCTCGGAGCTTTTTGAAAAAAGGAGTTTGATCAATCTCAAGTGGTTAAGACCCTGGACTCGTATTCCTTCCCACTTTTGGTCCAGATGTCTGACAATTGGACAACGATGACAACGGGTGATCCGAAAATGGAAATCCAGTGTAACGATACCCGGAAATCTTAGAAAGATCCCAAAATTTACCCCACTAAGATCCAGGAAAGTTCCGAGAAACATCCGGAGATCTTACCGGGAAACTTACCGTTAACACACTGGTCTTGATGAGTAATTAAATACTAACTGATATCACATGCAGATGTGTCTTGGGGTGGACAGGCGAGTACTTTGCAGTGTATGTAGACAGTGTTTAGGGTCACACTTCCAGAGATGTACCAGCCGAAGGCCTTGAACTGGAAGAATTCCTCATCGAGTTCAGAGCCAGTTAGCCTTTCAAATGAGTCATCAGAAGGACACCTTGAAAAACATCAGGGAAAATCTCAGGTTGAGGTCCACCCAGGTTTAGACCTCGACTTATGAAAAGAATTTATAATTGTGTTAAGGGCGGCCAATTTTGACTATAAATACAGGGTCCAGTTACTAGTTAAAGTTGAGGTAATTCTTTTCATTGGTCCAGATAGGGTCTTTTCATAACAATTCACGGTCGAGCATGGTCTTTCCATTTGTTGAGGATTACATTTTTGTGGGATTAATAATAGTAAATTTTTTTCTATTGTAGATGTGTACCATCTACCAGCAACACCAGAATAGCGCTGCAACAGGCAGTCCACCTTCAAAAAACAGAATTTTAACAAAAAAGAAACGTTGCATACTTACGATAATATATTGCGAAGTTGATCGGCTCAACTCAACTAGTTAATAAAGCTCTAACAATCAACTTTTCATCGGCAATGACTTTAGTGTGCTATAGTTGAGTTCATTTGATTTCAAAATTCGTTTTTTAAAATACTCATAATAGCAGAGTTCGTTTTTTGATAAAATATCAGAAGCAAAAAAAATTTAAACGGTCAGACCCACGGACTACTTTATAAGGCAATTTTCAGCTCAAATGTAAACTTTTTGGGTCTAGCATGAACATTTTAGGTCGAGCTGTCGAGCATCATATTTGAGTCGAGATAACGGCCAGCATCATATTTGGTTCGAGCTAAATTCCAGCATATCAAATTGGAGTCGAGCCAAAGTCTTGTTGAACGATCAGTTCCAGCAATTTTTTTTTCATGGGATGTTTGAGGCCAACATGGTCTTTTCATACCACTTTTCGGTCGAGCATGGTCTGTTAATAAGTCGAAGTCTGAGCCTGGGCACAACCGAGGCGGTCTCTGATCATATCAACCCCAAGCGCACACATTCGCATCATGCGTTCAAGTTTCATGGTCTATGGGAAAACGTTCGCTCGTAGGTAGGCCTGGTCAAGTAATTTTGGCGTAGGATTGTCTGATTAGTAGCTATTTTGGTCTGGGACGGTCTGACCTAAAACCGATTTGAGTGTGCAATCTAAGTTGAGAAGAACGTTAAAAAAACAAAAATTGGCAAGATATCTTTGGTATAATCGGTTTCAAAACTAAGAAAGCTTTGACACGTTTGGTTTGTTATATAAGGAAAATTCGTTAATTCACATTTTGAGTTTCGACCTGCTTTTTTGTAGTTTACGAACAACGTTTTCAACAGTTGGTTACGTTTGAAACTGATCTAGCAACGGTTTTCTGTTCGGTCTGCTGGACTTAATTGTTTTCAAAAACCTAAACTATAAAAGTTCTCTTTATTTCCCTCAACGTTTAAAGAGCGTCCGCAATAAATCTCGCTTATTGTAATTGCCTAACGAAAATGACGACACCAACAAAATATTATGAGGGCTTTTCGTCGTTTTTGGGGAGGTTCAAAAAACAAAGATTTCTCAACTAGGAAATAGTATAATAACAGAGCGCACAAAAATCTGACCATAGATGCTTCAAAAGGCACTAAAGTCAGATCTGAGAACCCAAAGTGAACGTCAAATCTTAATCAGAACCGATTCAACGGAGTCGAAAGTCTTGGATCAGTACTGCATCAGAGCTCTGGCATGTCAATTTTTGACTAATTAAGTCAACTTTAGTCAAGTTATGAATCTTGGCAAGTCTTGGCCATTATTTGTTTAGTCTTGGGCAAATCTGGGACAAGACCTGACAATTCTTGAGCAATTCTTGTACATTACTTGACAAGTCTCCTACAAGTCTTGGCCAAGACTTGATAAGTAAGTCTTGTGTCAAGTTTTGAGCACAGTTCATAAATTTAGTTTGCTTTTGTCTCGTAACGAAAGAAAAGGCCATTATTTACATTGCCTTGCCTGTAAAACTCGCCAAAGCGAAAATAAAGCAAAAGAGAACGCGAGCACTTCCACAAAGTTCAGTTGATAGAGAATGAAAAAATTCTGATGTCGGCCAATGATATCAGTCGCGGCCACTCATTTTTGGCCATTGAAAAAAGTTTAGTTTCAGAGTGATTATATGAAACATTTTAATTTGGTATATGTTCATATCAGAAACAGCTTGGTCAGATTATTCAGATTAACAATTTTGTCGTAAAAATATTTCAAACCAATATTAACAAATTTTTAATTGCATTAACTATAATTAATTTCGTAAATAGCTCTGCTTTGGTTAATAACTGCGCAATAATCAAGACTTGTCAAGTCTTGATCAAGGATTGACTAAGGACTTGCCAAATTTAGGCCAAGACTTGGCTCAAGACTTGCCAAGTCTTGGCCAAGACTTGACTTCGACTTGAGAGGTTTTGAGCAGTCTTCACAAGATTTAAGACTTTAAATATGACTTAATCAGTTCTAATTTGTCTACTCAAGCGTGTATTTCGCTTGAAAAGTAAAGATAAAAATTTCGAACTCATAACGTGAGTGCGAACAAAATTTAGCTTTCTGCGCACAATATCTCGCAAGATAACTGTTTATGGCAGAATATTGCAGGTTAAACTTCTTTTCTCTGATTTTGTGTCTATGTGTCTTTGTGTGATAGGGCGGGGTGGGGGGTTGAACTCTTATCTATATCTCACTTGTTTGCCGAGAGAACATATCGTGTGTCGGAAGTATAGTCGTTAGTCTGAGTAGCCCAACAGTCAGTAGTGATGAGAGTGTAGTTTTGATTCACTTCGGGATCAAAGGACACTTTCACGTACACCTCGTCATTCAACAGAGCTGTCGCAGCACTTGGACTGAAACGATCCACTTATCAAAAGTTATGTGTATCTCACAAGTCAACTTGTTAATTGATGTAAAAAACCTCAACTTAGTTGGTCTTTCCCATTATGACTCCACCCCTCCATCTTAGTGGTCAGATAAGCTGCACCCCCCCCCCCCAATCCCCCAATCATGGTGACTATACCACTTTGGGTGGGGGGGGGGGAGGGGGCATTGGGGATGCTATTATTGCTATAATAGGAAGACCCAGTTTAATTATATCGTCCTTACTCAAACAGTCTTGAGGATCAAAAACGGATATTTTCTGGCTACGTAGACACAGTAGTTGCAGTTCAATTGCTGTCTTCAAGAAGCGAAAATTTTGTCAATATATCTCTTAAATCCAAACTGTATACGTAATTGGATTTGCATCCTGAACGAGTGGGGTTGCAAATCCGACTACGTATACAAATTGGACTCACAATTATCGTATTATCTCCAGAATTTCATTTTCAGAACTATTTCACTGAAAATTGAATGATAGCTCTCCTGCTTAAAGTTCCCGCTTTTAACCTGGCCTTTTTATTTCTGCTTACTAATTGAAATGATGAATATAATAAACTTATGCGCGTTAGATGAAATCTCGGCAGAATCACAAATTCCGAAAACAGGTTCTGGTGTGCCTACTGATTTCAGAAGGTTCTTCGACACCTTATGTCTGACCTTATATATTTTTTATGGCGAAAATTCAATTTAGCGGTAATGACTCAAATTTCGATGAAGTAAAAGATTGTGACAGCAATGCTTTTTTCTTGACAAGTATTTGTTGAATTTGTAAAAAAATGGAAAAAATTGGAAAACCTCATTTTGCCACAGAATTTAGTAATTCAAGCAATTCATGTACAAAATACTTAATTTAACACACCAGTTTATCTAATAAATGAAGCATTCAAGGGTGTTTTCAAATTTTCTTTAATATCGTACATTCTTCTTAATTATAATTTTTCCTGTCGATCAAATCTAATAGCCCAATCAGTATTTGAAACGAAAAGTGAGTGCATTCCGCCGAAACGCAATTGCGAAAAAAACAGAATAAATACTTCTCACAAATTATAGGATGACACAAGTCTTGATATCAGGAGGTATAGGAAGTCATTTTTGAAACAGACCTCAAATTTATTAACATGATCTTTGCCGGAAATCACAGATAGTAAAAATGAGAATTTTTAAAACTAAATTGAGTTTGCCCATTTTCTTTGAAAATAATAGAAATAACTTTGAAAGGAAAAATTGCTTTTGACATCCAAAAGCAATCAATAGAAATTTTAAACTATTTGATCGAAAAAGCAGTAGAGTGAACCGCGAATTTCAAGTGTATTGTAAGCAAAGAGTTTCAAATAATAAAATGTGGCCACAATTGTTACCAAAGGGCAGTAAAAGTAGTAATGAACAAATGTTCTATAAGTGTCGCTTTTCGGTATGTTTTATTTATTCATTTTGTAAATATTATATATTTGATTTGGTTTGAAAAAGAATCTTTTTGGTTCTAAAAGAATTCTAAACGAACCATTTTCACTTTGCGAAATTTTTCTCGATATGGTTGATAAATGAAACATTTTTTTTTGTTTTCTTTTAACGAAATAGATGAATTATCAACGAACTATTGTCTCTGAAATATGTCTTGTCTCTATATATTTCGTGCTCTGACAACTAAGAACACATAATCGATTTTTCTCTGTAATGTTTTTTAGAATTTGTAGCAACAATTGCAAAAACATTGCCAAAGACTTGCAGCCGCTAACATTTGTCGAGAGCACACAATAATTGTTTTATATTGTTGTCCGAACTTTACAATATTAAATCTTTGAGTTCAACATACCTTATTATTTTTTATTAATTGCAATGCCTTAAATTGTTAAAGGTAACTCAGGTTACGGTCCCAGACCAACGTCATATCAGATCAGACCTTAGTGCTTTTGAGCTTGTTTGAGAGCTCGAAATGCGTACAATGAAAACGTCTGATCCAAAAACAACTAGATAAAAATGATTGGTGTTCTTGAAAATGCATCCTGATTTGAATACCATACAAAAGCCCTTAATGCCTTCCAGCTAAAGAAATTTATTTTTTTTTTGGATTTTTGTTCCGTAATTGTTGTGATAAACTTATTAAATAGACTCACTATTTGGTAAGTTTATCAAAGTTTTTCAGAGCTCTGTATAGTGTATAAAACAGCCTTACTGGGTGGCTTTATCAGCAGTATCATCTTGATGCCCCTACGAAAAATGAATATTCCCGAACATCTCCAGCGTGTTATGGCCTCCGAAAATATTGAGGAATCAGTCAAAACCCTGATGCAATATCTCGTGACTGAAAATGAAAGGAAGGGAGAAAGAATAAAGCAGCTTGAGTCCCAGATGACAGGAGTAACCATCAAAGTGAATGAGCTTGAGCGTTATGAGTCCAAAGATTGTCTAATTTTTCATAACCTTCCAATAGGCCAGCATGGCTCCTATCTGTCGGATACTGTGGCGTTCATGAGAAACATCCTACAAGTCAACATTTGCGAAGAAGATCTAAAGGCTTGCCATCCTCTGGGCAAAGGAACAAGCAGCTATCCTCCAAAAATAGTGGCTAAGTTCATTTACAATGATCAAAAAGACCGGGTTTGGGCAAGAAAGAGACTTCTACGTTCGTATCAAAACCCTTCCAACTTGAAGCCAGTTTTCATTACCGAACGCTTGACTAAGTATGATGTGGAACTGAGGCAAGCTGCTGAGCAACACAACCTCTTTGTATCAACGTACAATTCGCAGCCTTTACTTTATGTTGTTCAAGACGGAAAACGAGTCAGTCAAGTCATCAACTCAACACAGGATATCCTTGATTTAAAAGATGTTGCGGAGAAGTCCAGAAAAGCTCCCAAGCCACCGTCAGCAAACACCCCAATTCAAAACCGACACCCTGCTACTGCGACTAACGATATTGAAACACCAATGCCTTCTCTCGTCAAACCTGCTTTGATACATCCTGGAACCCCGTTGTCACTGAGAATCCCGCCACTGAAAAGAAACCGGACCAACCTATCTCCCGTTGAAGAAAGGAAAGAACTTAGAGACATACTACAAGAAATGAAGGCACGGATAAGTGACAGTGATGCGCTGGTGGACTACGTGAAAGGTTTGCTATCGGAAACCCCCAATGCTAAATACCAGTCAAGAGAACATGAGACATTTTGGATCGAAGAAACAAGTGACTCATTTGACAGAGGCGAGACAATCATTGAAGAGGACTGAGTTTGCCGTCCATTTTAATATAAGATCTCTTCGCAAACATTATGATGAACTTTGTTTATTTGTAAGGAATTGTGAATATCCGCCTTTAGCAATTGTTCTAAGTGAGACATGGCTCTCTGATGTTGTTGATGATACTGAACACTTCGCCATTGATGGGTACCATAAGCTAATAGATGAAAACAGGGAAGGCCGAGGCGGAGGCGTAGGCCTATACTTGAGGAATGACCTCACAATTGTAAAGAAGCTGGACTTGACCAGTCAGGCATTCGAAAGCCTCCTAGTTGAGTGCAAGGCAGGGAGCACTTCGGTGGGTTTGAGCACTACCGACCACGTCAAACTAACGTTCCGTCTTTTGTGGACGAGTTCGATTTGTTGCTGGAGCAGCTGGGAGACAGAAAGTGGCTTCTTACGGGTGACAGCAATCTTGATCTCTTAAAAACTGGACCATCTCAAACTGCTTTTTCTATCGCCATTTCCTCCAATGGGTTCTCACAACTGATATACCAACATACTCGGGTAACTGAGACATCAAAGTCGTGCCTGGATCACATTGTCACCAATTTCTGCGATTACTATTCCCCGTCGATTTTCCATTCCACAATCACTGATCATTATCCTATATCCGTTTCATTTTCTATTGTGCTAGCTGCTAGTTATAATAGAAAAATGTCCCGGAATTTCAAATGTTTTGCCAATCAAAACGTGGTAAGTACTTTTCTATCAGCTCTTGACAGTGATCTCGAGAATACCGTAGACGTGTCGCTCGATTGTTCCTTTGATGTTCTCATCAACATGACCAACTGTCAGCTTGATAGGTTCGCTCCCTGCCAGGTGTCAGCTCCAAAAAAGAAAAAGAACTGGGTACGCTCCAAGGAGTTGAGAAATGCTATTCGAAAGCGCGATAAGTTTTTTAGGAAATTAATTCTGCCTCCCAGTGAAGAACTTCGAACTAAATACTGCCAGATAAGGAATAAGGTGACTACTTTAATGAGATCTAAAAAGAAAGAGTTCTACACCAAACGAGTATCACAAGCACTTAATAGTCCGAGTAAATTATTTCCCCTCTTCAATAGCTTACTCGGTAAAAATGTGAAGCCCTCCAATCCTGTCAAATTTTGTAAAGATGGGAAGCTTGTTGACGATCCTCTTCAAGTTTCTGAAGTGTTGAATGAGTATTTTGTGAGCATTGGACCATCTCTTTCTGCTAACTTCAGTGACTGTGATCAAGATGATGTTTTAGAACCATCCTTTTCTGCCTGGCTGCGCCCCACGAATGCTGAACAAATAAGTCAGATCGTTATGAGTTTATCTGATTCCAAAGGTGTAGGTTGTGATGGCTTTAACAATAAGTCATTAAAAATCGTCTTACCTGTTATCCTTGATCGTTTAGTCATAATGATCAATGGATGTTTAAAGAATGGTCTTTTTCCAAGCTCACTGAAAAAAGCTAAAGTTGTTCCGCTGCCAAAAAGCGGAAATTCGGACGAAATTGACAATTTTAGACCGATATCGATTTTAACTGGTCTAATTAAAGTGCTTGAGAAAAAAATCTATGCTAGGCTAATGGATCATCTAATAACGAACGATTTGCTATACAGTAAACAGTTTGGTTTTAGACCTAAGTTTTCTTGCGTAGATGCTATTGCTGAATTAACAGAGAATATAAAATCTTCATCCAGCTTGCAGTTGTTCGCTTGTATTTTCCTAGATTTAAAAAAAGGGTTTGACACTGTTGATCACAAAATATTAGTTAGAAAGCTTGCAACTTTTGGTATTCGAGGTCCTTTTAAAGCGATCCTTGAAAGTTTTCTAAGTCAAAGAGTACAATGTGTTTCTCATACCGGTGTCATGTCATCCTATAAAACCCTGGAATGTGGAGTGCCACAAGGTTCCGTTTTGGGTCCGTTGTTGTTCTTGCTGTACATTAATGATATGCATTCAATTTGCAAGCATAGCTCAGTTCTGCATTATGCAGATGATACATCAATATCTTTTGAGCTGAAAACATCATCCGCAACTAGTTGCCTTTAAGAAGATCTTGATGCAGTTTCAAGCTGGCTAGCAAAAAATAAGTTAACCATAAACAGCTCCAAATCAGAATTGTTACTATTTAGGCAGAGTAAAGTAGGTTCTCTACGTATCAATGGCGAAGTGTTGAATGTAGTTAAATGTTCTAAATACCTCGGAGTTCAGATTGATAATAGCCTATCTTTTGAAAAACATATAGACGTTGTATGTAAAAAGGTTTCAGAACTAGTAGGATTAGTCAGCCGACTGAGATAATTTCTACCGAAACACGTTCTTCTAAAGTTTTATGATTACTATATTAAACCAAAAATAAAATATGGCTGCCTGGTATATGGTTGCAGCAGCAAAGTTAAACTTAATAGAATAAAGTTTTTGCAAAAGAAGTTTTTGAGACTGATAAACTTCAAAAGGAAATTTGATTCCGCTGAGGATTTGTTTTGCCAAGAAGGCGTTCTCGATGTCTTCAAGCTTCATATTTATGATTTACTTAAATTTGTGCTAAGATCTAAAAATGGATACTGTCCATATAATTTTAAGGATTACTTTAATTGCTGCAGCATAAGCAGAAATACGCGCGCATCAGCAGCTGGTGTTTTAAAGTCTTTCAGAGCTAAGAACTCGCTCCAAAAAACTCTTCAAAGTGTAGAGGTGGAAAGTTGTATAACGTTTTGCTCTCTTTTGGCTGAAATGTAGATAAGCCTATGACAACATCGCAAATAGACGTTTTGTTCATAATTTTAAAGATAATATTCTACTCTTCGATTAACAACTTGTGGGTTTAGTTTTCAAATAGTTTTAAAATTTTTGTAACTTCCTTAATATAAACCCTACAGTCTCATAAAGCGTATTGCTTTTGTTTTTGAGTTGGTGCAACCTCTGGCTTGTGCGGGGTGTCTTTCAGTGCTCAAAGGTGTGGAACTGAACCTCTCTTCACGAGGTGGCCTTAATTGAGCACTCGAAAGTCATTCTAATCATTTCAGAATGTACTTAGACTCTCAAGTCGGCAGCGCTGTGAGGCGCCCTGCATGCCGTCGGGGGTTGCACCAATATATAAGTTATATAAGGTAGTATCTACTTAAATTTGTTTGACGGTTTTAAATTGAATCTGAACTCCGCAATTCATTGTATTTATCGTGTCTTTATTTGTTTCCTTGTCTTTGTTTGATTTCATACTTCTTGGGGCAGCTGCTAGATGAGCTTTCCCGCTCTTCAGCTGTCCTCTTCAGGTACCATTTGATGCCTGAAGGAACAAATTAATTTAATTTAATTTAATTGAGACGTTTCTGTGACTTCATACATTTTGAATTATTATGAGGTATCCAGTACCCGGAAACGTTAATTTTGATTAGTATGTGCAGGGTACCTTCAGACCTTTGGCCAGACCTCCCTGACTCAAGTACAGACAATTTCTATTTTCTTGCTCAGATGCCGTAGACCTGTGATTAGACTTCTCTGACTTATGTCCAAAATCATGGTCAGACCTGTTCCCAGACCTCTCAAATTTATTTCCAGACAACCTCAAACTTATGGCCACACCTTCCTGGCTCATGACCAAACAATTTCCAGACTAAAGATTAGACCTCACAGACCTATGTCCGGACCTCCCAGATCTATGTCCAGACCTTCAGACTCGTGATCAGACTTCCCAGACTTTATTTGTGACAACTGGCACACCTATGGTCGGATGTTCTAGACCGGTGTCCAGACAGTCTCCTGACTCATTATCAGACTTCTCAGACTTATTCGCGGATAAGTTGAAGAACTATAGACAGAAATCCCAGACTGATGTCCAGACAACTTCCAGACTCATGATCAGGGCTCGCAGACCTATGTCCGGACCTCCCAGACTTATTATCAGATAATTTACAGACAACAATAACTCTTCCGGACCAGTTAAAAAAAGGTCAGTGTTTACTCCCCACCCCCAGAAAACCTGTTGTCTGGACATAAATATAGGACCTGGATTCGGGAAAGCTCCGATGTCTTGAACGTACTCGAAGAACGAAGTAAATGCGGAGCTCTGTGCAATCTGCATTTTGTAACTGAACTCCTGTGTTCCGTGTAGTACCAGGCTATCCTCTCGTTCGACACCAAACGAGGAATGGACTCTACCCTCCGCATCATAGTAGCAGAAAGCAGTGGCTTCCCACAAACCAGCTCTACTGATCCTAATTCCACTCCCATTAATCAATCCTCCCGACTCGCCATCACTCTCGCGAGTTATTACTTGGTAGTATACTGCGCTGTGACTGAAGCCTGGATCTGAAAAAAATGAAAAACGTCTCTGTAAAAGGAATTCATTTTCACTCGAAAAGTGAATGTTTGATATTTAGAAACGAAGACAGGAAACATACCTGAAGTATGAGGAGAATTTAGCTTTGATTGCTCCAAAAACAGTATACACTCACAATAACATCATTTAAAATGAAAAACGTCTGTTTAAAAACAATTCATTTTCACTCGAAAAGTGAATGTTTGATTTTTAGAGACGATGACGGGAAATAAACTGGAAAACGTAATTTTTGAAACTAATTGCTATAATCTGAAGACAAAATGTTTTGTATTTAGAGAAACAAAAAATACAAATTTTTGTTTTTCAATCGTCTTTTATATTGCTTTGTTAAGCTCTGACAACATTCAGCAGTGATTTCGTGTGATATTTAGCCAAGATATGGAGTATCATGCGAATCAATTTTCAAAATTTATAAATTTCTTGCTTATATCTTCTGATACGGTTCAAATTATAAAATCAATATTTTTCGGAATAAAGTTTTAGTCCGAACTCTTCGGAGTGTTTTCTGAAACGGGTTATTAGTCAGAAACGAACTGGAATTAGTAGAATTGCATTAGCAGGAAAAATCGGAAACTTTTCCAGCTGTTATTTTGATATTCTTTTTCCTGTAAATTCATAGGAAGTTAATCATGGAAGATTTTTTCAGACAAAACTTACCCATATAGCCAACAAGGTCTTTCTTTTTTTTAGCTTGGAGTCTTTCAAAATGTAATGCAACTTGATTAGAGACAAATGGACGTCATAAAGTGACAACGAGAAACACTGTTGGATTAGTTCTAATTTAAAATATCTTAACTGTATATAAAACAAATGCAAATCTACGTCTGGACATGCATCGGGTTGGACCATAAAAACAATTCGCAAAAGAATAAAAAAGTTACGGTTTATTAAAAAGTCAATGAGATCAGGAGTAAATTTTATGGTATGAACTAAAGTAATGCAAAAATTTCGTAAAGATATTCAGATAATTGAGTTATAATAAATCAATTGTTTTGAAAAAATCGTCTAAAAATACGTTGTAAATTTTAAACCAATATTGTATTGTTTCCCTAGATTAAAAATACAGTTAAACAATAATATTCGATGACTGCTTAATAATTTGGATGTAATTTGAGATATTCATAAGAATGCATTCATGGAAATTAGTCTTTTGGTGCTAAAATTGTGACGGGCATTACCTTTTCTTTGGTGAAGCAAAAATCTTAACTTAAGTCTGTTTTTTCTGAAATCCTGTCAGTAGTTTTTTGTTTCTTACATATTGAAGCAGAAACGACGCATTCTATACGGTATTGTCATGAAACAGTTCAGCAGATAAGACAATTGGGGAGGGGAATAAAATGTTTTTTGAAAAAAAAAATTCACTGCTGTTGAATGAAGTCAGGTAAATGCAATATAATTTTTTTCCCATTATCCATCACAAAAAAGTGGATTTTATAAAGTGTTCTCCATTCCAAAATTTTGAAATATTAAATTTGAGACAAATACAGATTTTTGATTAATTAGTAGTACCTCAAACAAAAACTCAAGAAAGACTCAAGAAAGAAGAAACATTTCCTGGACTCACGATTTCAAAAAGTGACTCAAATTTTTAAATTCAGAAAACTGAGTTGAACAATTTCTTGAACAATTCAGAATAATGAGTTAAGCAGGAGACTGCGGGCAAATGAAAACTCCAGCGAGAAAATTATTGACCCAATTCAGAATTAAGACAAATATTTTGGGTCGAACAAAACTCCAGCAGGAGAATTTTGGGTCGAAACAAAAATGAATGGGTGCCACATTTTGAGTAGAGCAAATATCTAAGGGGCATAAATTAAATTGAGACAAAACAGTCGGGCCTGGAACTTTGGATCTTGAAGCTTGAAACAAAAAAGTCCAGCAAAAAGTTTTCGGTTGAGGGGACTGTAATAAACTTTGGGTCAAGTCAAGCTCAAGATATTCCCTAAAATGAAACAAACACACTGTTTGTTTTTGGTCCCCCCATGCCCTTTTAATGGCACGTTTTGCTAGAGCATGGTCTTTTGATATGTCCATGTCTAAACCTGGGATATATTCATATAAAAAACAACAGCTTTAGTATTTCGCACCTATATACCAGACTTGAAATTTCAATGTCTGACACGGATATCTGCACTAGTACTTCAGTATTTTTTTTATATTTTTGTTTTGAAAAGTTTCTTTCGGTTATAATCCCGTAATATAAAGTTGAAACAGTAGCAAATGTTACAAAAGTCAAAGTTAAAATTTTAAACATGCAGATATCGACATATTGCTGTTCATATATAGCGTGTCCCATAAAAATGAACTAAGTGAACGTTTCAAAAAAAAATGTCCTCATTGGTCATTCGCATGCTCAATTGCAAGTTTTTGGCCTGTTTGGCAAAGTAAAATTGTTGCAATTTCGTGGGACAGACTATACACGCCTATAATTTTTCGAACGTTCGCATTCAATTCAACTTAATGAAACTCGCAATACAGTAAGTCCCATAAAGTTATCAGTAACGCAATCAAACGTTCGAAAAGCTCGGGGCATGCAAATGGACAGTGTTTTGCTAGATAAATTTGAACTTTGCTGAAGTTCTAAATTTGAACTTTGACCTATAAAACTTTCAATAGCGTTGCAACTTTATGGGACTGACTATACACCTTAGTTTTAACTTAATGTCAAATTTGCAATTATTTATAAATAAATTTGCAAAATTTGTAAAATAATGCCTTAACTTTACAAATATTTGACAATAGGTCTGAATATTTGTGTCTCTTATAGTTCGCAGTTGGCCCTGTGGGGTGGTTTTACCACACAAATCGTTTACAAGGTGTACCTTGAACATTTTTTAATTAGTTTTTCGAACATTCGCATTCGTTTCAACTTAATGAAACACGCTATACAGTAAGTCTCATAAAGTTAACAGTAACGCAATCAAACGTTCGAAAAGCTCGGGGCATGCAAATGGACAGTGTTTTGCTAGATAAATTTGAACTTTGCTGAAGTTCTAAATTTGAACTTTGACCTATAAAACTTTCAATAGCGTTGCAACTTTATGGGACTGACTATACACCTTAGTTTTAACTTAATGTCAAATTTGCAATTACTTATAAATAAATTTGCAAACTTTGTAAAATAATGCATTAACTTTACAAATATTTGCCAATAGGTCTGAATATTTGTGTCTCTTATAGTTCGCAGTTGGCCCTGTAGGGTGATTTCACCACACAAATCGTTTACAAGGCGTACTTTGAACATTTTTTAACTAAATTAAGCAATCTCTGAGAAAAGGTTAGGAAAATAACCCAAATTGATAAATTAAGCAAAGCTCGACCGGAGCGAACTCGGCCCATCGTTTGCAATTTTTTGCTAACTTAACATTAATTTGCAAATTTGACCTTGTAAAGGGATAATTTGCAAATTTTTACAAATTTGCCATTTTTGAGCAAAAATTTGCAAATGCTTGCAAATTTGGCATTAGTTTTGAACTAGGGCAGTAATAACTATAGTTGATGAGCAGTACTCACTTATCTCATCTGCCCTTGGGCTGTGACTTGAGTCTCCTAAGTTGTACACCTTCTGTTGAGTGCCACATTGGGTGCCATTTGAGATACTCTGAGTGAAATCCCAGGCTGAGTTGCGTACGTAGAAGTAGTCCAGGTGTGCTGTCAACTCACACCCCTCTGCTCTCGAGGATCGCAACAAAGTTGGAAAGTCTGTCATAAACAATAAATATTTCGGATAATTTCCGTTATTGACCCCCCCCCCCCCGACCCAGTATGCTTCGTATACCCCCTTGTTATAACGCAAGTGTCATTATATAGCCGGGTCTCAGCTAACGCCAAAAATGGTGTAAATGTAAGATTTGAGTAAAGGCGTGGAACTTTTTCAAGAGTTGCTTTGCCTTGAAAAATGGTAAATTCAGTGGAAAAAATCATCGTTATAAATGGCAACAATCTGTTTCTCAGTTCACAGCTTTTAGTTGACTATAATTCTTTTAACAGTATTTCTGAAGTTCTGACAAGATCTGACCAGATAACCATTAGAAAACCATGTGTGCGTTCGAAATTGTCTCTGATCAGACTAGTGTGCGCTCGAAACTGCCTCTGATCAGACCGTCCCAGACCGAAGTGACCTCTGATCAGACAAGTATCAGAGCATTCTCCAGACTAAAGTGAGCTCGAAGCCTTTTTGAGACCAT
This sequence comes from Convolutriloba macropyga, assembly GCF_964194025.1. Taxonomy (NCBI): domain Eukaryota; kingdom Metazoa; phylum Xenacoelomorpha; order Acoela; family Convolutidae; genus Convolutriloba; species Convolutriloba macropyga. The sequence continues at coordinate 6,206,641 of NC_134470.1, forward strand.
GTAATTCGAGAGCACCGGGAACATGTGTTCGCTCGAAGATCGTGTGATTAGGGGTCACTTCGGTCTGGCCACCTCGACCTGGGCAGTGGTTACTATAGTAACTAATCTGGAAAATTTTCTCACCGATAGTGGCGTAGAATGGAGCGATTGAGTATACCCCTGGCTCAGCTGTCTGGTTATCAGAAATCTTGATTGCGAATCCACATATGAAGTAATCTAGACTTATGTTATTAGACTTTTCCAATGTCCGAGATCCTACTGTACTGCAGTTACCACCTGTGCCAGTTGGTCCCATACAATCTCCGATGCTAGCATTGTTGATATCCCTAAAAAGTGTTAAATTTAAAATTTCTATGTTTCTCGTATAAAGTTAAGTACGTCTTTGAAGAATGGGAACAAGATCGAACAACATTTTTTGTTTTCAATCGCAATAGTTTGCATAGAGCCTAATAAGTGGTGCGGATATCAGTTAAAAATTAAGCGCACATACACACACAACACACACACGCACACACACACACACACACGCACACACACACACAGAAACACACACGCACACGCACACGCACACACACACACACACACACACACACACACGCACGCACACACACACACCCATATATATATATATATATATATATATATATAAATATTTATATATATATATATATATATATATATATATATATATATATATCTCCCGGTTAGGAACACACTGAACATAAAGTTTTATTTAGCTAGCTATAATTTTACAAAATATAAAATCAGTTTCCAACTTTTAGGCTGTGTTTGTGTTTCATCACAACTTCTCCCGCCGTACACCAGCGATCTTGGATACGTGTTTTTTTGACATAGAACGCACGCTTTTTTGTCAGATACACCAAAGTTAAAAGGTCAAAAAATACATGGAATCTTTTGAGTAAAATGTTGTCACGAATTCATAATGAAATCAATGTAATTTTCATTCGAATATTTAGAAAGCAAATTGCGATTGATGAAACATGAAATAGCGCACTGTGAAACAACTTTCTTTTTACTCTGGAGATTCGACTGATTTCAGGCTTTCCCGGGTCGAGATGTCAGCGCCGTTTCAGCGCATTTTTTGAAAAGAAGTGCGCTGAAAGCGCTGAAATTATGTATGAAGACCGCTGAAACTTTGAAAAGGTGCTGAAAATTCAAAATTTTTTGCTCATTTTCAGCGCACTTCTTACATGATTTCAGCGCATTTTGAGTGCAGTTCTTGCAAAAGTTTCAGCACTTTTTTCAGCGCATTTCTTTCAAAGTTTCAGCGCAAATTCAGCACATCCGCAGAAAAAATTCAGCGGTTTTGGGAAAAGGTAGAAACAACAAAGTTTCAGCTCATTTGTTACAAAGTTTCAGCGCAAACTCAGCATATCGTAGAAAAATTTCAGCGCTTCCGAGAAACCGAAAAAAAATAAAATTAAAGCGCATTTCTTACAAAGTTTGGGCGAAAAATCAGCAAATCCTTAAAAAAATTTCAGCGCTTTTGAGAAACTGAAAAAAAAAAATAAAATTTAAGCGCATTTCTTACTAAGTTTCAGCGCAAAATCAGCAAATCCTTAAAAAAATTTCAGCGCTTTTGAGAAAACGTAAAAAAAATTATAATTCAGCGCATTTCTTACAAAGTTTCAGCGCAAATTCAGCACATCCGTAGAAATTTGTTTACCGCTTTTGAGAAAAATTCAAAACATCGGTAGGAAAATTTCAGCGCTTTTGGGAAAACGTAGAAACAACAAAACATCAGCGCATTTCATTCAAAGTTTTAGCGCAAATTCAAAACATCGGTAGGAAAATTTCAGCGCTTTTGAGAAAACGTAGAGACAACAAACTTTCTGCGCATTTACTACAAATTTCAGCGCAAATTCAGCTCATCCGTAAAAAATTAAGCGCTTTTGAGAAATTGCATCCATATTGAGGTGCGCGTTAATGATCAGACCCATCCACACTATAATCAGCCATGATCAGATCGACCCAGTCAGACAATATTCAGCCATGATCAGACTTCAGCTCGTTTTTCATACGTGCTTGCTGTTAGCTCGTTCAATACATGGAAGGACTCTCTAACAGTAGAACTAAGCTACTAAATTTCACAATTACTTGTGTTTTCTGGGCATTGTAATATTCTAATAGTTGCAAATAGTTGAATTAAATTAATAAAAATCCGCTGAAATGTGCTGAAATGCGCTGAAACTTTGTAGGAATTGCGCTGAATTTTCAAAGCACATTTCAGCGCATTATTTTAGCGTTTTTGCGCTAACGTTTTCGAAAAATAAGCGCATTTCAGCGCATTTCTTACATATTTTTCGGAAGATTTCTCGACTTGGGTTTTAATAGGTGTCAGGAAAAAATACCTCATGCAAATATAACAAATATGAAAAAAATTAAACAAAATAAACCGAATTTCTATTGTGGTGTTGAAACATTCACAACGGCTGTTTAGCATAATATTTAGCTATTGCATTTGTCCCTGCGTCCCAGCCCATGGCCATGCCACAATGGCCCTTGGGATTTGATATGAAACTATCACAACCGAACATGGGATTGGATTATGAGCATAATAATGCGAAAACATGCTTGAAAACATGCTTGCATTAGTGTTAATTTCCAATGCGAAATATTGTACGAAAAGATCGAAGGGAGTTAATTGTATATAAAAAGGCCTTGGGTTTTTTAAGCATATTGGGTTTTTTGGTATTGGGAACATTTCCAAGTAACCATTGTCAAAAAACGAACTTGAACTGGATCCTTGCAAGTCGGCTATCCTGTATGTCATAGTCAAATCCAGCGGGGACTGTTCCCTCTTGTTCAAAGTCAACATATTGAGAGACGAATCCTGTCTCATTAGAGTCACTTTCCTGATCGCCCGCCAGTTCAAAGGACACATTGCCTCCATCTGCCTCTTTGTAATATACTTTGTACCCTCTGATGTAGTCGTCAGTTCCATTTATGTAGTAGATTTCCACGCTTTTAATATACCTGAAACATCATCGAGATGTAAAATCAGGATCCTAAAAAAGAGAACTTATGAAAAGACTATAAATGGACTCATGAAAAGACTTTAACTCGACTTCGTTAGCAAATGTTGTGTCGAGCCAAAGTCTTTTGCGAAAAATCTGAGTCAAGCTAAAGTCCAGCATGTCTTAAAGTCCAGCTAAAATCTTTTGATAGCTCAAATGAGTCGAGTATGGTCTTCTCATAGTACATTTCGGCCGAGCATTGTCTTTTCATAAGTCTGTACCTAGACCTGGGGGAAAAGGTCCCTATGGTAAACAAAATGAGCTTTTTGGGTTCGTACAAAGATCTAGACCCAGTAATGTTATGCGCAAATTCCCCTGTGCACTCGAATAAGTCTGATTAGATTTAGGTTAAAATTGATATTCTATAGCGTGTCCCATAAAGTTCAAATAAGCGAACGTTTCAAAACCCACAGGTTTCAGTTCAAGGTCAAAGTTCAAAATTAAAACATGTAGAAAAAAAGTGACGAATTAAAACTTAATGAAGAAAACGTTGACATTCAAATGAGCACATTGATGCTTAATTGCACGTTTTTGGAGTTTTTCGAACGTTCGCTTATTTCAATTTTATGCAACAGACTACAAACGCTGAATAAAAAGTACAATGCCTTGGTAAAATCAGCGCTTGAGAGGCATTCAAAGAGGTCAGAGTCTGTCGAATGATGTCTGTTGCGGCTGCTCAAGAATCTCAGCGGAACCGATACATCACAGCCTGATTCTCGAGTTTTACGCCGGCCTGGTTCTTCACTGGGTTCGATTGACTAACGATCTCGCAGAAATAATTAGTCGCTCGGACGTATTAAAGGACTGTAACTTTAATTTTGTTGATTGAAGTTAAGAAAATCCTTAGTGATAATCTATGTTCAATCTCGTGCTGAAAATTGTAAGGCTTCAGCCAGTAGCTAGTGTTGTTGCAAACTTCTCGTTAAGTAAGCTCAACTAACTTATAACTCGCAAGATCTTAAGATCTAGCAAAACTTAACAAAAAGACTAAAGTTGTCAAAGAATCAAATTTTAGTCTATCTGAGAGCCAACTGCTCTTGGTAACAGTTTCTAAATACAATACGGTTTGACTAATCAAACAATTCGGTTAAAGTAAATAATCAAATATTTATCATTTATAACATCATTGGTATTTGTCTCTGATTGCTTAATCAAGAAAATGATTTAGGTCATTGTTTACATAGTAAATGTCAAATTACTGCAATATTTACTTTTGTTGACATAAGCACGGATGGTTATTACGAAGCTCTAAATGCCTCGAATGTACGGTATTTCACCTTTAATGATCATCTAAAGAATCATAAATAAACAACTTAAGAAATTTAACAATAAATAACAAAATATCGAAAAATGCCAATTTTGCACCATTTAAGTGCTAATAGCCACACTTGTGGGTCTGATGGAATAACGTTCGTTGGGTCCATGAGTAGCTTAGAGGTAACCCTAACCGTCTGCCATTAACTCGGGTTGCTCGGGTTTTGCAGTCCCAAAATCGGGGGGGTGTACAGATTTTCGGTCCCAACTTGTAATATTTTTCAGTTTTGACCATTTTTGAGTTTTGACAAACTCTAAGTTTTTTCCGTTTCAAAAGTTATTTCTTGCTGTCTGATGACTTTTCTAGCTGATCTGAAGTGGCGCCAACATCGCCTGCCCTGTTTTCGATCTCGCAAACACCATCGTAGAATACTGGCGCTAACTTCACGACTGGCCGGTTTAGTTCTCCATGTGCCATTTTGACTCTCGCTGATCTCACAACTCCGTCGTTGCCAGTGAAGATCTCAATGATTCGTCCAAGTTTGTATTCACAGCGTTTCACAGAGTCATCTACTAGCCATACTAACTCGCCTTCTTTCAGGTTTCGCACATGTTCTTTTGACCACTTCGATCTCTGGTTCCATTGTGGAAGATATTCACGAGTCCATCTTTTCCAGATCATGTCGGCATATGCTTGAGCCGTTTTGAATGATTTTCTCAGGTCATGGTAGCGTTCACTGGATGGCATGAATGGTGCACTTGCGTTCTCTCGTCCTAGCAAGAAATGATTAGGTGTGAGTGCCGTCAAATCTGCAGGGTCGTCACTTACTGCTGTCAGGGGTCTTGCGTTGAGAGTCTGCTCTACAAGACACATTGTTGTGCTGAGCACCTCGTCGTTGAGGCTTCTGTTGTCCAAGATTGCAATCATGACCTTCTTGCAACTTTGAACCAGTCGTTCCCAGATTCCACCAAAGTGAGGAGCTCCGGGAGGATTGAATTTCCAAACAATCTTTTTCTGTGCTAAGTCACTTTCAATCATTGCTTTGTCCCACTCGTTCATGATTGCTTTCAGCTCATTGGCGGCTCCGACAAAGTTTGTTCCGTTGTCACTAATGATGGTACTTGGGTAGCCACGTCTTGCAATGAATCTTGTCACTGCAGCTAGACATGACTCGGTGTCCAATGACTGTGCGACTTCAATGTGTACTGCTCTCGTTGTCAGGAAAGTGAAGAGGCAGCACCATCTCTTCAAGGTACGTCGTAGGAACTTGACTTCAAAGGGTCCGAAGTAGTCGACTCCTGTATGGGTGAATGGAAACACATGTTCATCAAGTCGTTCTCTGGGTAGATCCGCCATCGGTGGGTGAATTGGGTTGGCGTTTCTGTGTCTGCATTTGATGCATCTCGACTTGATTTTCCTTAATGCATTTCTCAGCCCGATGATCCAGTATTCTTGTTGGAGCATGTTTTTCACATATTCTGTGCCTTCATGTAAGTTTTCTCGATGCCCTTTCTCTAACAGAGGTTGTACAACTGGATGTTTTGCTGTTAACAATATTGGTGCCTTGTAATCAATGTTTGAATGCTTCAGTCGGCCTTTCGCTCTAATTGTTCCATCTTCCTCTATGAAGGGTGACAATTTGGCAATGTTTAAAGTTTTGGAGATTTCTTTGCTGTTTGCTATAGACTTCGAAACATTCGGGAAGCTTTCGTTTTGAACAAATCGAAACAGTATTTGCTCTGCTTGATGAAGTTCGTCTGCTTTGAGGATGCCCTTCTGCTTTGTCTTGAACCTCATGCAGTAGGCAATGAAGTTTCTTATTCGATTGAAGGAACTGTAACGTCTCCAGTCAAATAGTTGGTCTAGTTTTGTTTCTGTTGCTACCGTACTCGTAACTTGCTCGGGTTCGAGTTCGTTCACTTGGCACCACGGCTTTGGCCACTTTTCTTCATCTGCCTGGAGCCATGCCGGCCCGTTTAGCCATACGGACTCCTTGAGACCTTCGATGGACATTCCTCGGGTTCCGATGTTGGCAGGATTTTCGACACCTTTGACGTGTCTCCATTGATCCATCGATGAGTTTTCCAGTATTTCCGCTGCTCTGTTCGCAACGAAAACTTGTTGCTTCTTGTGTGCAGCCTGTAGCCACTGTAGCACTGTTGATGAGTCGGTCCAATGATAGATTTTGTCAATTCTGACATCGTGTTCATTGAGTATCTGCTTTCTGAGCCGAACTCCGTAGACTGCGGCTTGAAGTTCTAACTTCGGTATTGTCATATGTCTGATAGGTGCCACACGGCATTTCCCTATTACATATGTCAGTTTTAGCGTTACTTCATCTTGCAGATATGCCACAATGCACATTGCTTCCTCTGACGCGTCTGTAAAAATGTGTAGTCTCAAATTTGAACATCCGTTTTCGAATTAAAGTCGATTTATCGACATCGTCCTTATTTCTCTCAACTCAGAGCACCAATCACTGAACAGTTTTGAGTGTTCTGCTGACAACTCTTTGTCCCATGCTTGTCCTATTGCTGCCCAAATGCTTTTGAGAAGAAATCGCATTCGCATGGTGAAGGGTGAACATATTCCAAGTGGGTCGAACACTGCTGAGACAAAGGATAGGACAATTCTCTGAGTTATTTTTGCTGGAACTTTTTGCTCAGTTCCACGACAGACTATGAGACTGTCTGTGTCCACATTCCAGTTGAGTCCTAGGATTGAAGATGATTGTGGTTCTGCTTCGAAAGTTTTCACAACTTTCGTTGATCTGTCTGTCTCTGGAATGTGTGACTTGACTTCTTCGTCAATTGTTATCCATTTCGTCAACTTGAATCCACCTTTGATGAGGATGTCTCTGACTTTCTGGTAAATTTCGATTGCTTCTTGAGGGGTTCTGACTGACTTTAGGAAGTCGTCCATGTAGAAGTTTCGCTGGACAGCTTTGACAAGATTTTCGTCATTGACTGCATTATCTTTCGCCACTTGGTGCAAGGCGTAATTTGCACAAGTCGGCGAGCTTTTCGCCCCAAAAACGTGTCGTGTGTACTCGTAGATTCCTATTCTCCGTTCTGGACCTTCTCTCCAGAGGAATCATAAACATCGGCTGTCATCCTTTGGGACAGCTACTTGAAGAAACATTGCTTCTATATCGGCAGATAAGGCTATTTGGTGTTCTCGGAAGCGAAATATGATTCCGATCAAACTCTGCAGCATGACGGGATGATGTGGTAAATACCATTGCAGTTTGTCTTCCGTTTCATTCAGTTCAGCTTGATCTACTTTCCGAACGTATCCAGCGTTGACATCTGTGTCAATGGTTTCTTGGTAGCGCTTCTTTAGCGCCTCGTCTTTCTGTAGGCGTCGTTCTAGGGACTTGAGTTGCCCCATTGCAGAGTAGAAGTTGTTCGGTAACTTCACTTCGTCCTCTCGCCACAGAAGTCCAACTTCGTATCTTTCACCGTTGAATCGGGTTGTTTGTTCCAACGTCTTGATTGCTCGTTGTTCTTCCTTTGAATGTCCGGTGACATCGCAGTTTGAAGCGTAGGACTCGATATCCGACCACTTACTCAACTGGTTTGCTAATTTATCGTCTGCAATTGATGTTGCTGTGGTCGCAAGAGTTGCTGCTTGCTTCGCTGGTAGGGGTCCACTTAAAGCCCAACCAATCTTTGATTTCACTGCCCATGGTGCAGCTTTGTCTTCTGACCTCTTGAATTCAAAAGGGTGATGAATGTCGTAGCAATCTTGTCCAAGAATCACTTGAACATCGTTTAGATTGTAGCTCTGATCTGGCAAGCTCCTCAGATGTGGGTAACGGTCTTTCAATTCTTGCAACTCCACAATCTGGTCACCCAATTTCAGTTTTTCGTGTACGTAGAACTGCACTGTTGTCAATGGTCGAGACTTCTCATGTGCTGAAACAGCTATCGGCACTATTTCAGTCTTTACATCCTGTGATCCATGGATCCCTGCTACTGATAGAGATGCTTTTCGGCCTTGGAGTTGGAGTTTTGACACCACTGATTTGTCCACAAATGAGATTGAGGATCCCGAATCACACATTGCTAGTACATTTAGGCTTAAGTCTCTGTTTGTCAGCCTGATTCGTACCACTGGAAGTCCTCCTTGGGCGATGTTAGTTGCTACTGCTGTTGTAGCATCTGAGACATTCTTTGTAGTTTCCTTCTTTGGTAGGTCGCTGTGCAAAAGCCTGTTGTGTCGTCTTCAACAGCTGGATACACTGCATGTCCTGCTTTTGCAGTCCTTCGACATGTGGCCTGGTTTCAAACAGTTGAAACACAGCCGGAACTTCTGGACATGCTCTCGTTGTTCATTTACTTTCAGTGATTTAAACTTTTCACACGTCCAAATCGGATGTTGTCCGTCTTTGAAAGGACATTCAAAATTCTTGGGTTTGCTCGACTCTTCAGCGTTTGAAGCAAAGGTACTCGTCTTTGGTTTATCACGGCTTTGAAATTTGTTTCTGTCAAACAACGAGTTTGTCTGTGCTAACAAGTTCTCATGAATTGCAGCTTTGGAGGCAAGCCATTCTTTGAAAATAATCAGGTTACCTCTCAGTAGTCGACGATCTTGCATATACTGCAACCACTGTTCTCTCAGTTGCGGAGAAAGTTTTCTCGTTGTTGAACTCAGCCCTCCTTCTGATTCTAGGTCGGATGTGTATCCAATTTGAGTCAAAGTGTTTACCACATTTGTAGCCACATTTGCGAATTTGACGATGCTCGTAGAATCGTCATGCCGAACTGGAGGATGAGTATGTTTTTTCTTCAACTGCGCGTTGACTATGAAATCTGATCTGCCATACTTCTCACAGAGTATATCCCAAGCGTGATAGTACGATTGTGAGCTGAATCCCATTCCCGATATTGCTGCTTTTGCTTGACCCGTGAGACTGGTCTTGAGGTATTGCATCTTTTCTGTATCGCTGATTGGCTTTTGATGAACAACAACATCAAAGAGACCTGACCACTCTCCAGAGGATCTCCTGAAAACTCAGTCAGTTTTAGTTTTGGCAAGCCACTGGCACCACTGCTTGGTACTGGTTGGTAAATGACTTGGGGAGTGGTGTGATTCATTGTGCTCCTGTTTCAGCTCTCAGCAGACCTGTTTCGAGAGTTGTTAATGGGACTCTGACTCCTGTTTCTGTCTTGAACTGCTGACGATCCCTGCTGCTGAAACGTCGTCCTTTTCAACGGCGGCGCTGGTGGGTCCGTTACTCTAATTGGTTTACGGACTTCTGGTTTCTTGAGAATGCTCGGTTCAGTCAGTTGCGTTGAGAAAAGTCTTTCGCCTGGTTGGAACAGCGGGGTATTTTTCGGGTAGGTGCTTAAACGTTTGTCAGCTCTGTCCTTGGTGACATTCGTTGGAGGGTCGATAACAACAGTTGGAGATAGTGGCCGTCTAAGGACAGACTGTTGAGCCACTGATTTTGCCCACCCTGCTGTTCTTTCTTGATTGCGTCTTGATCCAACACATTCTGCCACTGATCCAGATGCCCGTGAGCTTCCTTTGGTAAACTCAAGTTTCAGACGTCTTTGTTCTTCGTCTTCCTCTGCTTTCCTTCTCTCGTTTTCAAGAGCTCGCTCATGCTGTCGAAGACGCAGTTTCTCTTCTTGTTGTTGCATCTTTAGACGTAACTCTTGCTCTTGTTGCTGTCGTTGTAACTCTTCTTCTTTTTGCTGTTGTTGTAACTCTTGTGCTCGTTGTTGTTGTTGTAAGCGTAACTCTTGTTCTCGTTGTTGTTGTTGTAAGCGTAACTCTTGTTCTCGCCGCTGTTGTTGTTGTTGCTGTTGCAAACGTAACTCTTCTTGCTGGCGACGAAGTTCTATTTCTTCACGCTCCTGCTCTAACTCCAACTGACGCTCTCGCAGTCGTTGCTCTGTTTCTTTCTTTGCTTGTAGGTTTTCGAGCTCCATTTCTTCGATCTGTCGCCTTCTCGATGATCGCGAGTTGGCGATGCTGGGTTGCTTTCTGCTTCCGTGTGTAGCAGAATGTTTGGAAGAGACCTCGGCGTTCTCCTCAGCGGTTTCTATGGCTCCATTTCCTGTATCAATTACCGTTTCATCGTTTGGGTCTTTGTCACCAGCCGATGTAGTTGACACTAACGATGTTTGGTTTCCACAATCCTTGCTGAGCCTGTACTGTTTGATCAGGTCTTGATAGTGACTCCTAGCATTACTGAAATTCGTAAACCCATGGTGACAAGCTTCTGTCTTCGCTATTCGTATAATTTCTGCACAAATTTCATCTAGCTTTTCTAATAACCGTTCCGCCTGATCACACAGTATCTGTTTTTCGGATTCGCCTAAATTTTCTGCTTTCAATTTCTCTTCGATTTCTAACAATTCGTTGGCGATTGGAACATAATCTCCCAATAATTTGTACTCTCTCAGTGTATCTTTCCGGTAGTCGACGACTATTGCGCGACAATCTTCAATGCCTCGGAGATCTGGTACTTTGTCAACTACCCATCGCAAGACCTTCCTCTTTTCTTCTAACATACGCCTGGTGTCATTGTTAAAGCTTTCAAAATACTTTGGTTTTAATAGTAACCTCTGCTGTTGTCGGTTGTCTTCCAAGTTGTCGTATGTCTCGAAGAAACATCGATAAGCACCTTCGGCCGTCATTGTTTTGTTTTGTGTCAGGAAGCCTTCTAGCTCGTTGAGGTATCTGGAGAAGGACTTGAGTAGATCAACTTGCTCTTTCTCTAACGTCTTGAGTTGACCACTTGCCTTCCAATCAGCTGTCTTCCAGTGTCTGTTGGGACTTTTGCTGGCCATCGTTGCTGGTTGTCTTTTGGTCCACCAGGTTGAATCGAAGATCCGTTGCTGTTCGTGTTACTGCTGTTGTTGTTGTCCGGGTCGGCGGACCAAATGTTGCGGATGCTAAAGAATCTCAGCGGAACCGATATATCACAGCCTGGTTCTCGAGTTTTACGCCGGCCTGGTTCTTCACTGGGTTCGATTGACTAACGATCTCGCAGAAATAATTAGTCGCTCGGACGTATTAAAGGACTGTAACTTTAATTTTGTTGATTGAAGTTAAGAAAAACCTTAGTGATAATCTATGTTCAATCTCGTGCTGAAAATTGTAGGGCTTCAGCCAGTAGCTAGTGTTGTTGCAAACTTCTCGTTAAGTAAGCTCAACAAACTTATAACTCGCAAGATCTTAAGATCTAGCAAAACTTAACAAAAAGACTAAAGTTGTTAAAGAATCAAATTTTAGTCTATCTGAGAGCCAACTGCTCTTGGTAACAGTTTCTAATGGTTCTAAATACAATACGGTTTGACTAATCAAACAATTCGGTTAAAGTAAATAATCAAATATTTATCATTTATAGCATCATTGGTATTTGTCTCTGATTGCTTAATCAAGAAAATGATTTAGGTCATTGTTTACATAGTAAATGTCAAATTACTGCAATTCTTTACTTTTGTTGACATAAGCACGGATGGTTATTACGAAGCTCTAAATGCCTCGAAAAAGACCATCTTCTAAAGAATCATAAATAAACAACTTAAGAAATTTAACAATAAATAACAAAATATCGAAAAATGCCAATTTTGCACCATTTAAGTGCTAATAGCCACACTTGTGGAACTGATGGAATAACGTTCGTTGGGTCCATGAGTAGCTTAGAGGTAACCCTAACCGTCTGCCATAACCTCGGGTTGCTCGGGTTGTGAAGTGGCGCCAACAATGTCTCTTTACAAGAACATTTATCAAAATGAAGCTTAGTATGAAGAGCTACGCATCACTTTGGTCTGCGACCTCAACTTAGCTAACATGCTTTTGATGAATGATTTCAAGCTCTGTAAAAATTTACTCGAACAACTTTCAGGTCTTGAAATTCTATATGAAACAATCGTCTGGGGTGCAAAAATCTGTACACCATCAATTCAGTCCTAACTCTTGCATATACTTGTCAGTTTCGGCCAAAGTATTGAGATATCTTGAAGAAAGCAGAATTATTTCTAATTATATATTTCGATTTGTACGAGGAGCTAGATAACATTTGGACCTGTGACAATGATCAAATTTTTTCTTCAAAGGAGTCTTGAACCCGGGATGACCACCATAAATGTTTCTTGGAAACCATACGTAAGACATGTATGGTTGTATGGCTTCTTTGATACCATACATAAGACCATACAAAAACTTAAAGGTGATCTCAAATGCCGTTTTCTGGACCACGCAGTACAACATATATATCGTAGTTGCCATTGGCCTTCAACAAATTTTTTTTTCTATGGTGCCTTGGATACCATATCCAAGACCATAGACTTTTATGGCCCATCCAAGACCATAAAACTTTTTTTGTGCAACATCTTTTTTTGACACAAAACTGCTTTTAACAATGTCCTATGTGGGTATCAGGCGATAAAAATGGAGGTTTAAAAATTACTTGAGAAAAAAATTTTATGGTGCCTTGGATACCATATCTAAGACCATAGACTTTTGTGGCCCATTCAAGATCATAAAACTTTTTTTGTGCCACATCATTTTTCGACTCAAAAATGTTTTTAACAATGTCCTATGCGGTTTTAAGACAAAAAAGGGGAGATTTAAAAATTACTCATGGAAAAAATATGGTGTCTTTCCAAAACCATAGACTTCTATGGCCCTATCCAAGATCATAAAACTCTTTGTGCAACTTCATTTTTTGACTCTAAAAAATCTTTTACAACGCATAAGGAGATTTCACACCAAACAACGAAAGACTAGGAAAGTTTAGGAAGTTGTAGCAAGACAATTTTGTTGAATGAGCAACACCATTGCTTGTTCCCTCTCTAACTCGATTATTTTTAGCCAAAGATTGTTCAAAAAAATAATTTTGAAAGCCTGAGAAAAACACCGAGACAGTAACAGTATTTTTTAATGCTTTGATTTATTAATCAAAGCATAGCACTTTTCTGTTTTTATGTATTTTTTAGGATTTGATATCAGGATCACAACGATATTGTAAGATGATTATGCCTATTTTTTTCAGTCTTTTTGATAACATATGCATGAAAAAACTATGATTACTTTAAATTTTTTACTTTGAAAATATCGTTATTATGGCACGACGAAAAAGAATATCGATAGGATACAAACTGATTAAAGATTCTTAGCTGCTTCAATTCATGGGTTTTGACTTGGCTGGTTTCTGGTATTAGCCTTATGCTGTTTTCATACAAAAGTCTTGCCAGTTACTTTTTTTAGTACCCTTCTCCTGCAGTTTTCGTTTCCTATTAACCACATAACCACCATAAATGATTTTCTTAAAAACCATAAACCGTCCATTAGTGGCTTTCTTGTATACCATGAACCTTCCATAGATTGTTTTCTTAGATACCATACACATTCCATTTTTGGCCGTCTTGGATACCATATAGTTACCATTAATGGTGATCTTAGATACCATAGAGTTTTCATTAACGGCTATCTTGGATACCATAGAGCTTCCATTAATGGCTATCTTAGATATCATACACCCGACCATTTATGGTATCTTGGATACCATGGTAAGATCATACACGAAAATTTGGCCCTCCGTGGATGGAACCATAAATGATCTTAAGTATGGTATCTAAGATGGGCCAACCCGGGAAATGGAAAAGTTAGCGTGTTTAGAAATGGATCGTAGCTTAATCAAGTCAAAAGATGACTAAATCATGGTGAGCACCTGGATCGAGACTTACAATGTCTTGGTAAGTTTTTGATTGAAGATCATTCAAGAAATAAGAATTGATTAATATATTGTAAATTATTAACAAATAACATGATTGGAGCGCTCATAGCGATTAAAGCTTTTCTGAGTCAGCACTGACTTAGATTGGCTATTCGATTCTTGATTAAGTCAAGCGGAAACTTTGTGAAAGTTTCAGCAAAGCATCTTTTTGCATGAACCATTTATATTTTGCCATTAAAGATTTGAAAATTAAATAAAATAAGATAATGAATAACATAAAACAGTCACTAGTTTTAAATTTCAGTTGTTTTTTTAGCCGATACAAGCACAAACCTCTATGTGCTTGAGTAAATAAAATGTCAACAAAGTTTTGATAAAATTTTTTATGAAGCGGAATCAGTCATCAATATAGTTTTGATTTTCTATATAAAACAGTCACTCTAACAATAAAAGCATTTTAGTTTAGTCGAGGTTCTGTTAAACAAAAAAGCAATATTCGTACTGACTGAAAAATGAGACTAGAGAGTGAAGCCAATAGTTAAAAATTGCTACTGGCATGAAAATTTTTAAATGTAAATGTGATTTCAAGTATATTTAATAATGTCAGCTTGGTGATACACTTCACACTTTTCATGTTTTCCATAGAAATTTCCATTAAAGACAGAATCCATATAACTGTTGATTAATGAAATCAAACTGATCATCAGTATTTTGTAAATTGATTTGCAATTATTGTTTCCCAGAGCTCAATTGCAATTTTTTTTACCAAATTTGTCAAAAAGATTTTGTCAAAAAATTAAAAGAAGCAAAAATGTGTCAATATTTCTAGACGTTCCTGTCCTGCAAAATGAAATGGGAAAGATTTTACCTGGAAGATGGAACTTTTTTGACAACAATTGACGTTTAGCCGTTTGGGGATTTATAGTACGAGAGACAAAAAAAACGAACAACTTAAGACATTTTTAAATCGTTTTCGATTATCAAATCGAAGTATTAAGATCAAATTGATTATCATGTTGGCAATATCTTATTCCCTTTGAACAATAGCAAGAATACTATGTGTTGATCTCAAGAGAAGTTATTATAGTTTCTTTTGTAATATATTTGCAAAATAATTGTAGTATCATGAAGAATTTTGATCAGAAGTTTGTACGGAATATCATTTAATTAGCCGAATACGGCTCAAGATTATGCTTAAACTATTAAAATTCATATCCTATAAACATGGCAGATGAATTTTAAAAATACATAACGATTTTGAAATTATTCAGGCTGCATATTGTCGAGATGGCTGCACTCAGAACCTTCTGAACTTTCTATTGTAACTAAATTTCGTGGTCAACTTTAAAAATTTTTTCAAGTAAATTGTTCGAAATGATTATTAAGAATTAAATGAGAAGCAAAAACTGTGGTTTAAGATAATAATGACGAGCTTAATGACAAACTTTTTGACAAGTTTAGACACAAGCTTAGTGACAAGCTTAGTGACAATCTTAGTGACAATCTTAGTGACAAGCTTAGTGACAAGCTTAGTGACAATCTTAGTGACAATCTTAGTGACAAGCTTAGTGACACGCTTAGTGACAATCTTAGTGACAAGCTTAGTGACACGCTTAGTGACACGCTTAGTGACACGCTTAGTGACACGCTTAGTGACAAGCTTAGTGACAAGCTTAGTGACAAGCTTAGTGACACGCTTAGTGACACGCTTAGTGACACGCTTAGTGACACGCTTAGTGACACGCTTAGTGACACGCTTAGTGACACGCTTAGTGACACGCTTAGTGACACGCTTAGTGACACGCTTAGTGACACGCTTAGTGACACGCTTAGTGACACGCTTAGTTACAAGCTTAGTGACAAGCTTAGTGACAAGCTTAGGCACGTGCGTGGATAAAAATGGTCTTGATATTCAACACAAAGGTGTCAGCAAAAGGAAGAGGACAATTTTGTGAGAAATCCATTAAATGTGAAATAATGTAGGAGCACTGAAATGACTATTCCAGAGCACTTTTCAACTTTAAAACCCAAATTTGGTTCTGAAACTTTGCTATCATGTGTATTTTAAGTTTGTATCCGCAGTTTATCTTCATGATACTTATATTGAGCTAATTGAGTCTGCCAAGGCAAAGTTTATCCTGTGTATTCTGAAATAATACTCATGTACTCAAACTAAGTCCGAGCAGCATAATGTCGATCGTTTGTAGCCCCTACATAATTTCACAATGCCGATGCCCTTCTGTGGCAGCGCTTAGTAAAAAGCGCTTTGTAAAGTATGCAAAATTGGTGCTGGAAAAGTGCTCAAAACGTATAATAATTTGCGCAGTCAATATAAGACGAATGGGATCTTTTCCGTTTGTGCCCCCCAGTACATTATGCTCCCCCAGTTACAGAGCACGTGTCATTACATGGTAAATCATAATGCAAAAAAATGGCAAAAAGTGGTCCAAGAACGCTATTTTTAAATTGCAGAAGCTATAATTTAATTGCGCAAAATACTCCAACAAATTTTTTCAAGGTTGACAGGTGCTGAATTGTTGTTTGCTGGGTGGGAGTAGCTTACCCTCTAAATTGGTTGACAGAGTAGGGGAACTGGAAACAGTCATGTGGGTCACAGAATGTATGTGCATCGAAGTCGTTCACAGATAGTGAGTTATTCACGGTTCCAAAGATGACTTCGTCGCCTGATGTAGCATGCACTTTGACTGCAAATGAAAGAAGATATGTTCGGTTTGTTCCATAATAAAATTGGTAATATCAACGATTTGTTTAAAAATTAGAATCATTGAAGTCTCAATGTGTGTAAACTAATTATTAGTACCCTATAGTATAAATTATGTTTAATTTTATATGCTTAGTTCATTTACGCCCGGGTCGAGGTTTTTGGGTAAATTTTTGTAAGAAATGCGGTGAATGCGTTGTATTTTTGTAAGAAATGCGGTGATTGCGGTGAATGCGGTGAAAATAAATATTTCACCTCATTTCACCGCATTTCTTACAAAAATTCACCGCAAAATTCACAGCATTTCTTGCAAAAATTCACCGCATCGACTTTTGTGGCAAAATAATGTAAGAAATGCGGTCAAAGCGGTGAATGCGGTGAAAAAAAAATCACCACATTTTTCACCGCATTTCTTACAAAAATTCACCGCGAAATTCACCGCATTTTTTACAAAAATTCACCGCATTTGATTTCCAAAGTTTACTCAATCTGATTTAATTTTACAAGAAATTTCAATGTAAAGTGTTTTTGTACGTGAAAGTTGGCGCAGTGGACTAAGTAGTTGAAGACATGCAGGAGGTCAGAGGTTCGATCCCGTGTGGGGTCGATTCTTTTCTTGCAAGAATACTGGGAACTCGGTGAAAATAAATAATTCACCGCGATTCACCGCACTCACCGCAAAAAGATGTAAGAAATACGCGGTGAGAATTTTTTTCACCGCATTTCACCGCATTTCTTACGAAAAATCACCGTCAAACCTCCACCCGGGTGTATAAATAAATGAACTAAATTTATAGTTGTAACTATTACTATTAACTATAAATTAAAGGCCGATAACTAGTTTCTGTTTGTTTTTATTACAAGAGGTTAAAAACATGGTTAATACTGAGGCTGAAATCTCGGAGTAATAATTTGTATTCAAAAATTATTTGCCTAGAATTACACTAACTTTACAAAAAGAATCAATGTTACCAGAATTGTTTTCTGTTGGCAAAATTTAAGGATATCTCGCCAATAGGTCAACCATTGTGGTTAAAATTATATAAAGAAGATCTAACAATATTTTCTGCAAAACTAACATTTTTTAATGTTAAAAGTTAAATGATACGGTTTACAAGGTATAAGTCTTCAACCGAAAAAAGTAAGCCTTAGAAAAAATTGATTTTGAGTATATTGGAATTAATCAAAGAAAATAATAATCTCAAATGAAAGATTGCTCCCTAGACCACTTTCTTCTCTCATACTTAAAAACAGTAGCCTTTTTCTCCCTCCGAAATTGTATTATTTTTTGATGGCTCGTACAATAACAAATGCATTTGAATGATTAACGTAAATAATTAACTATTATAATCTTGGATTGAAAGAAATTATCTGGTCGTGAACGCAAAAGGAGCTTACAAAAAGAATGGAAAAAAAACCAATAATTTCAAATAAACAAATCATTAAAAGAAACCAAATTTAACCAGTTGATGTTTATAATTAGACGTAAGCCCTTGCTTCGAAGACAATGTTTTCAGGGTAACTATTCACAGCTAGCTAAGTCACCTCAATCAAAGTTTTTTCAGGAGTTTTTTAAGTCATCAGGAGTTTTTTTCAATCGCCCGTGTCAATTTGCGATAGGATATTTCATAGTATTTTTTTTTATCCAACTTTTGTCGATATTACCGCACCGACCGCAAATGGTACTCTTGTATGCAATAAAACCATTCAATTGATAAGATTATGCAATATATCCATTCATTTTGCGCACTTGCAAACAATCTGAACATTTTTGATCATGATCAGCAGATAAAAATGGGAATTCAGGTCACTTTTTTCACAATTTTAGGCCATTATGTCAAATATTGCCACATTTTTAGTTTTTCTCAGCAAATTGAAGTGCAAAGTTTGTTTTTTTAAAGCAACAAGATTTTTGTAAAGAAATTATTAGTAGAAATAAAAAGAAGAACAGTACTTGAAAGACAGAAGAATTAATTATTCATACAAATAATGACCCAATATTGTTATTTTCTAAGAAATAACGTTGAGATATGTAATTCTGTAACTCTAAAAAACAGACGGGTCAGTTTCAATTATTTTCAGATGTCCTCAATTTCATTAGTTTTGATAAATGAAAAAGTCTGTTTATGCTCAGATTAAAATATAAACTTTCGTATTGTACGACATTCGTTCTGCTAAGAATACATTATAAATCAATCGCTCTGAATAAATTTCGTAAGATCTTAGAGCATAACTTAATTGTATTGAATAAACTTGATCAAAACTAATTGAGGTTTTCATGCAAAATTTTGAGCATTTGAAATTCTTAGTTCTGGTAAATGTTCAGTCCTGGCAAAATTGGTCAAAAATGCAGTATATTTGTCTATGTTGTCGCGCAGAGACTTTATATATTTATGTGACAAGCTAAATCAATCGATAATCAAACAATTTATTTTACTTGCGCAAGTAGTTAACTTGTTTTTTGTTCGTACGTTCCTTGTCAAGTTCTCTTTTAGTTATGCTAAGCCTTTTTAGGGACCTTTCCAAGTAATTTCCCAAATATTTAACACAGCGCGTCTTAATTGTAATAGTATATGTTTCGACTATAATTTGATACCAGCGCAACAAAAAAATTTTGATTCCCTTACATAAGTTAACGTTTGTCGAGTTGCCAATCCTAAGGGCTTTTCGACGTAACTAGTTGTTCGTGCAATATATAGAAAGCTAACTTGATGGAAATCTGAGTAGTGAATCCATTGCAGAAGGTCAAAAGTTCGTCGGATGTCGGAAACTTCAGATGAAGAGATAAAATCAAACTCTCCAAAACCTACATTTGTACTTAATAACTTTCAATATAGCTTGGTAGAGTTATTAAAATTAACTAGTTGCCAAAAATACAATGTATTTAAACATAAATCTCGAAAAAAGCTAGCAAAAACCTATAAATTTGGAGTAACAGAATTTTTTAACTACTTTTGGCCAATTATTATAGCAAATATTGAAAAGGTAAATGAAGCATACGACAAAAAACATTTGAGTAACTGAACCTGAAGGGACAACTTTCCGCTTTTTTTGCTGCTTTCGATGGATTATAGAAACGATAACAACTTCACAGAAACTTTGCAAGTATTTTTTGTCAAAAACAACATAACAATTTTCTGGCATTTTTTCAGGCCGTGATTTTAGGAGATAATAGATCAATGGTCCGACTGTTTTTTCGCCTTCTGCTAACAAAATTTGTTCTTTGTAGATTCCAAGTTTCTTTTGCTAAGTCAGTTCTCGCCCATCGAAATCCCCAACATACAGAGTTCTCAGCGGTATCTTTAGAAGCGCGTTAGACATAGAAAGTCAAAATGAAAAGATTTTTTTTGGATTTCGGATTTTATGAAGAGTTATCAAGGTATCAAGTTTCTTTGAACACTAGCATGATTTCCGTTGTTTTGTTCACAATTATCTTTTTGTGTTGAACACTTGATCAAGATATTAATTCAGCAGTATGAAAAATTTGAAAACAGAAAATGTCGAGGCGAGTGGAATTGGTCTTGCGTTTACAGGTAAAATAATGTTTTGGATTATTTGATCTGATTCTGATAGTTAAATTTTTCAAGGAAAAATTTAAACTCTTGACTGTTGTATACTTCACCTATCGCTTATATGACTTTGTTACTTTAAGATGTCATGAAAGAGTTAAATTTTTTTACAGTTTTCCTTTAGTTTTGGTTTCTTTTTGATCAATTGTCACAATATCTCATTAATAACAGGTCCCATTACTGTTGGCTGGAGGACCAATTGAACACATTTATTTTTTTTCCAGCTGATTACTTATTGTTTTAATGGAATTTCTCAAAATTAATTAGTTATGGTATCAGTTTTTGCGAGTAATTCATATCATTTAATTAGTCGTTTTAAGAATAAAGTTAGGTCTGAGTGCCTTCTTATGAAATTTGAATTGATTTTTCAAAGCACATTTGACGATTGATCGTTTCATGACTTCTACATTTTTTCTTCAAAATTATGAAGTTTACTTTAAATTTTTCCCCTTTCTCATCTTTATTTTCTCTTTCTATTTTTTAATATTAATTATGCGATGTCGATTCCACCTTCTTGTGAAGTTTAGACTCTTTTTGCTGGTTTTTTGTTTCAATCGAAGTTTTCACTACTTTGACACTGAGAATTCAGATAAAAAACTGCAAGCATGACTTAATGTCTCTAAAGACAGGTTATACTGGTTTCAAGCTGAAACATGTAATTCCATTTTGTAATTCATAGTAGAAAGCTGATTAGTTGTATCGTCTTTTTAGTTCATTAGGTTTCAAGTCAGCTTCGCCCATTTTCTCATGTTTTTGTCAACTGGTACCCAGTCACGTTTAACAGAAAACTCATTGTATTAACAACTTGTATTGAAAAAAAGGTTAACCTGTTTGATTCAGGTTTTATCTCATACAATTGCGACGTTGTTATCAACATTTTTCTTTTAAATATACAGAGTTTTCTCCGAAATTAATGTTTTTTTTGTTGTTTTCTTGCCTTAGAGTCTCGTTTATTGCAGATCAGGTCTCAAGGTCTTTAATGCTGCATTAATAATTCGGTTAAAGGTTTGAGTTTATGACAATTTTTTTAAACTCATACATCAATTGGTTTTGAATAGTTTGTGCATTTTTGAATGTATCCTATCTCTTCGTCATTTGGTAGACAATTAAGTCACGATGTGGATGATCGGGATCGGAACATTATATGCGAATGCACATTATTGATCGTCAATGTGCGATTTTAAAATCACTTATTTATACTAGTTATTTGCTCCTGCTAATTAATACTACCCTCGGCGAGACTGGATGGTTATCTTGTAAGATCTTACAAGATTCTTACAAAAAATATTTATCTTGTAAGATCTTGTAAGACGAATGTTTATCTTGTAAGATCTTGTAAGACGAATGTTTATCTTGTAAGATTCTTACAAGTTTAAAGTACTGAGAAAATACTGTTATTTGGCATCTAATAAGGGCAAAAGAGCCATTGGAGTAGGGCGGCACACATACACCAAAAGTGACGGAAACCAAAATTTTTGCTCACTGATGTTAAGGACAGTCATGAAAAGCCGTTTTGCTACGGTAATCGCATTTCAAATACCAATCTTCGTCTTTTTTGCTGTTTCAAGAAATTTTCTCATTGAAATAGGAACAAGCAAGCCTAATTGAGTTCTATCAGGAATAAATTGAAACTATAGTAATGTCATATGCGTTACAAGAAAAGATAATTACTTTTTCGTGCACAAAAATTGCAAAGCCTTGAGGTTAGCTCCTTCAAAGCTTTGCTGTTGCCTGTAAAGTCAACAATGACACAAAACTTGCTTTTTATGGAATTTGGAAAGGCATGAAACAAGTGTTATTTGAGTCAATTTTAAAAACTAAGCATGTGATGGAAGATGATTTTATAAAAAAAGTTTTTTTAATTGAAAAAGCAACAGCAGTAGTTTTCTGATCGTTTTTCTTGTTAATCAAAATTTATTGGTCTATCGCCCGCCTCTGACTCAAAACCGCCACCCTTAGAGGCATAAGCACTAACTCTGACGGAAGTTTGGCGCTGGTTTTTGCTGATATTTTTTATCAATTGAATGTTTCTTTTTCGCATTATATTAATTATCGTTCTTAAACAAATTTTAACGATTTTCGATTAGAATTTGTTTCACATACTGCATCAAAGCCTCAAAAAGGCAACAACACTTTGAGAGACGGACGGCAGACAAGAGCAAAAAGTAGCGGAACTAAAAATCATTAGTCACTGACCTTACGTACAGTCATGAAAAAGGCGTTTTGCAACTGAAATAGAATTTCAAATACCGATCTCTCCTTTTTTGCTGTTTCAAGAAATTTTCTCATTGAAATAGGAACAAGCAAGCTTAATTGTGTTCTATCAGGAACAAATTGAAACTATAGTAATGTTATTTGCGTTGCAGAAAAGATAATTACATTTTCGTGCACAAATTCTGCAAAGCCTTGAGGTTAGCTCCTTCAAGGCTTTGCTGTTGCCTGTAAAATATACAATCACATAAAACTTGCTTTTTATAGAATTTGAAAAAGCATGAAATAAGTGTTATTTGTGCCAATTTTTTTTTAAAATGCATGTGATGGAAGATGCTTTTAAAAAACATTTTTTTTATTTGAAAAGGCAACAGCAATATGTTTTCTGATCCTTTTTCTTGTTAATCAAAACTTATTGGTCTATCACCTGCGTCTGAAAAACACTGCCGCACATAAAAGCA
Organism: Convolutriloba macropyga; assembly: GCF_964194025.1. NCBI lineage: Eukaryota > Metazoa > Xenacoelomorpha > Acoela > Convolutidae > Convolutriloba > Convolutriloba macropyga. The sequence continues at coordinate 6,229,594 of NC_134470.1, forward strand.
TAAGAATTAACTCTGACGGAAGTTTGCATATGGTTTTGCTCATATTTTTTATCAATTGAATGTTTCTTTTTCGCATTATAATAATTATCTTTCTTAAATATTTTTTTGCGATTTTCGACTGTATTTTGTTTCACATACTGCATCTTAGCATCAAAGAGGCAACAACACTTTGAGAGAAGGACGGCAGACAAGCCCGAAAAGTAGCGGAACTCAAAATCATTAGTCACTGACCTTACGTACAGTCATGAAAAAGGCGTTTTGCAACTGAAATAGAATTTCAAATACCAATCTCTCCTTTTTTGCTGTTTCAAGAAATTTTTTCATTGAAATAGGAACAAGCAAGCTTAATTGTGTTCTATCAGGAACAAATTGAAACTATAGTAATGTTATTTGCGTTGCAAGAAAAGATAATTACATTTTCGTGCACAAATTCTGCAAAGCCTTGAGGTTAGCTCCTTCAAGGCTTTGCTGTTGCCTGTAAAATACACAATCACATAAAACTTGCTTTTTATAGAATTTGAAAAAGCATGAAATAAGTGTTATTTGTGCCAATTTTTTTTAAAATGCATGTGATGGAAGATGCTTTTAAAAAACATTTTTTTTATTTGAAAAGGCAACAGCAATATGTTTTCTGATCCTTTTTCTTGTTAATCAAAACTTATTGGTCTATTACCTGCGTCTGAAAAACACTGCCGCACATAAAAGCATAAGAATTAACTCTGACGGAAGTTTGCATATGGTTTTGCTCATATTTTTTATCAATTGAATGCTTCTTTTTCGCATTATAATAATTATCTTTCTTAAATATTTTTTTTTGCGATTTTCGACTGTATTTTGTTTCACATACTGCATCTTAGCATCAAAGAGGCAACAACACTTTGAGAGAAGGACGGCAGACAAGCGCGAAAAGTAGCGGAACTCAAAATCATTAGTCACTGACCTTACGTACAGTCATGAAAAAGGCGTTTTGCAACTGAAATAGAATTTCAAATACCAATCTTTGTTTTTTTTTGCTGTTTCAAGAAATTTTCTCATTGAAATAGGAACAAGCAAGCTTAATTGTGTTCTATCAGGAACAAATTGAAACTATAGTAATGTTATTTGCGTTGCAAGAAAAGATAATTACATTTTCGTGCACAAATTCTGCAAAGCCTTGAGGTTAGCTCCTTCAAGGCTTTGCTGTTGCCTGTAAAAATACAATCACATAAAACTTGCTTTTTATAGAATTTGAAAAAGCATGAAATAAGTGTTATTTGTGCCAATTTTTTTAAAAATGCATGTGATGGAAGATGCTTTTAAAAAAACATTTTTTTTATTTGAAAAGGCAACAGCAATATGTTTTCTGATCCTTTTTCTTGTTAATCAAAACTTATTGGTCTATCACCTGCGTCTGAAAAACACTGCCGCACATAAAAGCATAAAAATTAACTCTAACGGAAGTTTGCATATGGTTTTGCTCATATTTTTTATCAATTGAATGTTTCTTTTTCGCATTATAATAATTATCTTTCTTAAATATTTTTTTTTGCGATTTTCGACTGTATTTTGTGTCACATATTGCATCTTAGCATCAAAGAGGCAACATCACTTTGAGAGAAGGACGGCAGACAAGCGCGAAAAGTAGCGGAACTCAAAATCATTAGTCACTGACCTTACGTACAGTCATGAAAAAGGCGTTTTGCAACTGAAATAGAATTTCAAATACCAATCTTTGTTTTTTTTTGCTGTTTCAAGAAATTTTCTCATTGAAATAGGAACAAGCAAGCTTAATTGTGTTCTATCAGGAACAAATTGAAACTATAGTAATGTTATTTGCGTTGCAAGAAAAGATAATTACTTTTTCGTGCACAAAAATTGCAAAGCCTTGAGGTTAGCTCCTTCAAAGCTTTGCTGTTGCCTGTAAAGTCAACAATGACACAAAACTTGCTTTTCATGGAATTTGGAAAGGCATGAAACAAGTGTTATTTGAGTCAATTTTAAAAACTAAGCATGTGATGAAAGATGATTTTATAAAAAAAGTTTTTTTAATTGAAAAAGCAACAGCAGTAGTTTTTCTGATCGTTTTTCTTGTTAATCAAAATTTATTGGTCTATCACCTGCGTCTGAAAAACACTGCCGCACATAAAAGCATAAGAATTAACTCTGACGGAAGTTTGCATATGGTTTTGCTCATATTTTTTATCAATTGAATGTTTCTTTTTCGCATTAT